>NW_010161558.1:0-6244 GCF_000695765.1 Mesitornis unicolor | reverse complement strand
TACACAAAAATACCATCATTTAATCGGTATACCCCACACCCTCCAACCAGCACCAGAGCCTGCTGCACCCTCAGTCTCTCTGCATTCATGTATCTATGCATTTATACATACAGAAATCATTGCATTTGACCTGTTGAGCAAGGATTCTCAGAGAGAGACTGATCAATTTGACCCGTTACAATTAAATACCTTCATTAAGGATGAAGATAAAAGGGGAAAAAAATCCAAAATGAAATTTATAAGTGGGACAAGGATGTGAATAGGGAAAAAAAAAATTAAAAAAGACTATGCTCTGGAGAGCTCAGTAGCATGGTCAGGAAATGAATACACAAAATCTTCCACTTGGAAAACGAAAGTTAAGACTGCTGGAGAAAGATGATCTGAAACAGCTCTTCGGCTCCCAAAAGTAAACCGGCAGGCATGGATTTGGAAACTGGTGGAGCAGGGTCAGCAAGGAGCGAGCGGGGCAGGCAGAGGGCAGAGTGCCTCATCACCCTTCCGAAATGCCGCTTCTCAAGGGTGAATGTGCTGTTCTGGGGGGAGTGACAGTTAGGACAGACAGAAAATATTCCCTTGAAGTTGTTTTTCATCGGAAAAGTGGATTTCTAACACACGAAAGCATTTAGCAAAACAATATTTGCTTTCCCTGACAACCTGGCTGTGTTTTTGCTTTTGTTTGGGTTTTTTTTTCCTTAATAGATGCATAGATTGAAAGGTGCGAAGTGTCTCTTTTAACCTTAATAGACGCATAGATTAGAAGGTGAGAAGTGTCTCTTTTAACCTTTTAATGCTATTTCTTTATTCTAACTGGGGCTGAATGCTTTGATCTGTTTTCTCTGTATTGTGCTCTGTGATTTGGGTTTGGCTAAAGCCTATTGCAGGCAGGTATCCTACAGAATCAGATAGGGGTTCGGGTTAATTGCTTTCTATTCATAGTTTACAATGAGTTTAAATACTCTGCAGATACTTTCGGTGCACCCTTCTACAGAAGGGTAGAGGAGCCATAAGGAGGAATTTAATAAACCTGTATTTCCTAATTTGTATTAAACATGAACAGAGAGAGGTATCGGCCACTGCCAAGGACCAGAGACACCAAGGCCATGAAAGTGTCTCCTTGGAGATGCTTATTTTAACAATGCGGTCAAAGATTCGGGGAGTAATTCAATCCCTCCCGTCCCAAATCTTCCTCGTAATGCCGGCTTAGCCGAGCTGAGCCTGTCACTCTTGCCATGACACAGCTAATACCACACTCCCTTCGCCGCAGCCACCACAGAATAACAGCGTTTAAGCCTCCTCCGTACCTATCTGTTGTTGTGGCGGAGCAGTGCGTCTCCAGCGGGACCAGGCGGCTTCGGACGCTGCCATTGAAAAATCAACACTTCATCATGGAAGTGAGAGGTTTTACTGGCGCAGCTCGGGGTCAGGAGACACAAACCCAGAAAATGAGAGATGGAAGGAAAGAAATGAGGGATGGGGGAAAGGAAGAAGGAAAATAGATCAGTTATTCGAATACCGCCTTCAAAGAGGTCCCATAACTCAGGAACTGCTGTCAATCTGTCTGTCATTTGAAGGCATTGCACCAGCTTCTCCTCTGGCCCTTCCTGACTTTAGCCCATTTCATATGGATCCATTACAAAGGAAAGATTTTTATTCATTTCAGGGCATCATAGCTATAGACATAGTTACCCGCATTGCAAGTAAATATCACCCAGCCAGCACCGCAGAGTGGTCCCAGTTCACCACAAGGCTAAGCCAGAAAATGATTCGTATCACGAATAAAACTCAGGACCCAAAGCCCTGAGCTGTGGACATGCACAGGACAAGGCAGGTGATGCAGGGATGAAGACCCTTGTGCAGCAGCACTGCGAGGTAGGCAGAGGGGGGACACCAAGTTTGGGGGTGCAAGGGACTTTCGACACTCGGTTTTGACCTGGTTAGAGATGGAAGAGCTGTCACCCTCTATGCAAAATCATCCTGGTCAGGTTGGATGGGGACTTGAGCAGCCTGGTCTGATGCGAGGTGTCCCTGCCCATGACAGAGTTTGGACTGGATGAGCTTTAATGTTCCTTCCAACCCAAACCATGCCTTAATAAAGAGGAACTGTCCCCCACTCACCCCCTGTTTTGCAAGTCATCAGTTTTTTAAGAGGGGACCGGGGTGTAGATTACTGGAGCTCAACCTCTTTCTTTGGGACTGAATTTTTGTGTTCTGGAGACAGGGCAAGGAGGGACTCTTAACCGAAAAGATAAACAACAAAACAGCCCAGCCATTCATAGGAAATGCCAAAAAAAAAGGATCAGCATTGACCTGTGTGCTGTTGGAGTAATGGACTTTTTTTGTTCAAACAGCCCCATCTCAGTCTCGTTTCAATTCTTCAAGTCCCAAACCATCTGTTCTCTGAAACCTTAAGGTTAATAAGCGTTAAGAGCTCCTCCCCTAAGATTAATAAGAATGAAGAGGTCTCCTTTTCAGGGCTTTTCTCCACCTACAGCACGGGCCGCCGGAGAACGCCAACGTGTGCAAATTCATCTTCTCCACGCACGTCTCCAAACCCACCGCTCCAGATCCATGCATGCAGAAGGAAAGTAAATAAAATAACATCTCCGGTGGCTGCCAAAAAATTCCACAGTTTCGGAGCTGTTGCAACTGTATTCGTCAGGGAAAAAAAATTTCCTGGAAACCTCACTCGGATGGTGATGGACCTCCCTCGGATGGTGATGGCGGGAGTGGGGGGGCGGGAGGCGGAGAGAGCGCGGTCAAGGCCAGGGCAGGAGTTCATGCAGTTGGTGGTTTGCGAAAATGTGTTTTGTTTGTTCTGGATTAGGCTGTGGATTCTTAAAAGAAAACATGTTTTAGTAAGCTAATTTCAAATCAGGAGGGGGAAGGAGTAGGGTCAGGGGGAGAACAAATTAGCATCTGGATGTCGGCAGAGCGAAAGGAGGATTCAGCCATGGAGGCAAGCAGGTGACTGAGGCTGAGGGCAGCCAAATCGCCTCGGATATACTCCTCCTTGAAATATAAATTAAAAATTACAGCAGCCTGAGGAGCAGCCCCTCTCTAGACAGCAGTCCCAGGGGGGCATGGAGGATGCTGCTTGGGTGTCACTGGGAGGGGGATTCATCACACCCAGGCTGTGCTGGGATGCTCCTCAGGATACAGGAGCAGCTCCTGCATCTGGCAATCTGGAGGCTGCCTCCCGGGAGGCTGCTGCCAGGATCAGAGCAGAGCCTGATGAAGGCAGAGTAAAATTGTCCTGTAAATCCCTTCTCAGCACGGTCACGTCTGTTGCTGCGGCAGGGGGCGGAGAGAAACCATCTTCTATTAAATGCATGAAAATACATGTATGGCCCCAAACAACCTTTGAGGCTTCATTCCTTCTCTCTCTGCTTTATGGCTAGCACCTGACTAGCAGGGATGTCTGCAGTTTGAGACACATCGCTCCTGCTCGGGGAAGAATCACAGCATTGTTTGAGTTAGAAGGGAACCCAAAGCCCCCCCCAGTCCAACCCCCATGGGCAGGGACACCTCCACCAGCCCACGCTGCTCCAACCCCCGGCCAATCTGGCCTTGGGCACTGCCAGGGAGGGGGCACCCACAGCTTCTCTGGGCAACCTGGGCCAGGGCCTCACCACCTCACAGCCAGGAATTTCTTCCCAATATCTGATCTAAATCTCTCCCTTTCCAGTTTAAAGCCATTACCCATCATCCTATTGCTCCCTGCCCTTCTAAAAAGTCCCTCCCCATCTTTCCTGTAGCCCCTTCAGGTCCTGGAAGTTGCTCTAAGGTGCCCCCAGAGCCTTCTCTTCTCCAGGCTGAACAACCCCAACTCTCTCAGCTGTCTCCATAGCAGAGCTGCTCCAGCCCCTCAGCATCTTCATATCCTCCTCTGGTCCTTCTCCAACAGCTCCATGTCCAGCTTCTTTAGTTAAGGACCCCAGAGCTGGATACAGTACTGCAGGTGGGGTCTCATAAGAAGAAAGGCAAAGGGAGGATATGTACATCCAAATACAGCTGCAGGCCAGCTCGCCTGCAGCTGAAAGCAGAAAGATCAGCCTGCTTGTGATCACCCAGAGCAAAGGCATCACCTTGAGTTTAGCAGCGTCCAGCCACCATAACCAGAGACTGGACCTGTCCTGGGAGGACTCTTCCCTCTGCACTGGTGCTTTCCCAGAGCTCTCCCTCACCCTGTGCTGAGGGCCAGGTAATGCTGAGGTTGGACGTGTGACTGGGATGTTCCCCGGTGTCACCACCCAGCTCTGGTTGATTCACACCATGCTCAAGCCCGTCTCAGTGACAGGCAGATCTGGGCAGAGGATATTGCACATGGTTTGTACAGTTGAACAGCATCTCCCTGA
This sequence comes from Mesitornis unicolor, assembly GCF_000695765.1. Classification (NCBI taxonomy): domain Eukaryota; kingdom Metazoa; phylum Chordata; class Aves; order Mesitornithiformes; family Mesitornithidae; genus Mesitornis; species Mesitornis unicolor. Next base: position 1,889 of record NW_010161558.1, on the reverse strand, counting down.
GATCTGAGCTCCTCTGTATGTGATTCTGCAAGAGTCACAAACACCTGGCCTATTTTATTAATCTTTGTAATTGTTGTTCTTGTTTTAGTCTTACTTTGTTGCTACTGAGTTTGACTGTAAAGAGCAGTGATCCTGTGATAGCATGAGTCGTCTAAGATCAGCTTTCTGTCCTGTCCCGTTGCCTCAGCTGTAAATTTACACTTTTATTATAAGCACTGAGAAACAAGAAAATTATTTGAGTGCATCAGGTCAGAAGCGGAGCCTCTTACCCCATCTCTGAGAGCGGGCAGCACTGAAGGTGCAGAGCAAATGTAAGAAACTCACTTTTATGGAATAATTTCTAAGGAAAATAGATTTGTGCTGCTCCTTTTAGAGAGCAGCTCTTAGCAGTAAGTTTTATATTGCATCCTAAGGGTGACACTACTCGTGAAACCTTAACTCTTTGTAGTCCTGCAAATACCTGCCTGCATGCTCCATAGCATGGTCAAATCATGGTGAAAGGAGAGATTGGCTCCAGACACAGATCATGGCTTTTTAACTAATTTTTTGTACACATAAACATTTCTCATCTTCTTTTTCATCCCCCCGGCCTTGCCTTGTCCACTGGTGCTTTCCCAGTGCCCCATTCCCATTCTCCTCCCTTTCATCCAGTTTTCTCTTAACGCCCTCATCACTTTTGTCCCTTTCCTGTCAGTGCAAACATGCTTTGGTTTCTCCCAAACCTGAAGTCTAACCCGGCTCTCCCCATCCTCTCCTACACATCTTTTGCAATCCAGCACCCATCTACTGCCCTTCACTGAAGCTGCTCCTGTTGTACTCTTTACCAACCTCTTCTCAGCCAAACTTCAAGCCCAATTTTGGCTTGGACCTGCCAGTCCCATCCATGTGGACACTGAGCATACTCTTCTCTTTGAGATCTTGTTCCTCTTGATTTCTGTTGCTCTTCCACCTCTTGCTTCTCCTCTCACATTTCCAGTCATCTGCTGAGTGTCCTGCACAGGGTTCTCCTGCCCTCCCCACTCACTGCCTCTGGGACTGTTACAGGGCCTTGCACACGGTTGCTTTTTCCTCCCTCCATCTCTCTGGGAACCTCATCCACAAACACACCATCTGCACCGATGACTCACAAATCCACCTCTGTCTTCCAATACATCTCTCTTTCTGTCCGGATTGAAATCTTGACCTGTCCTTCTGGCTTTTCCTCATACATGTCTTGCCAGCAGCTCAAATCCAGTCTAGACTGGGCTTTTTTTTATAGTTAATGGGGAAACAAAAAGCTTTCAGGCATGATTCACCTCATTCTGATGTAGATACCTAAAATAAGTTGGATTAATCACAGACTGCAAGTTCCTGTTTCTGCCATGGAAGCGTAAATGACAGGTAGGGAAATCCATATTGTTGACGCCGATGTTTGGAGAAGATGAAGTCCAGCTGGTGCGACCCAGACTACAAATCAAGGTTGCTCAGATGAATCTGTGACTTCGAGCTTTACATTGAGGGGCTGGTAGAACACCAAACCTGTAAAGTTTCATAGCATGCATGGCCACCAAAGACCCCTATGGGTCAGCTACTCCAAGATCAGATGGGAAGAGCCAGAGACCAAGGGCTCCACATTCCTCAGGAAGGGATGATTTACTTGTGTGCTGATACTCACCAGCATTAAGAAGTAGCGGGATTTAAGACACATTTCTTGATTTTTCTGTTGTAACTTTGTTGGTTGTCCATTACAATCTCAGTCTGACCTGTGTTTGGATAGATTGAAGTTATTTTATTCATCTCATAAGCTGGCCTCAGTAGAAGCATGATTTCCAGGTAGCTTGCCAGGGCAGGACATGATGGGAACTCATCTCTTCAAAGGATTGGAAGTGTCCAAGGCCAGGTTGGATGGG
>NW_010161557.1:0-21229 GCF_000695765.1 Mesitornis unicolor | reverse complement strand
TTCCAATCCCTAACGTTCTGTGATTCTGAGACTTGTTCTAGATCATGTTTTAAAACTTCGTTTATTAGTTTTCTTGTGATCCTAGAAATTACAGAGTTTACAGAGAGCTCTTTGAGGGCCTAGATTGGTAGATAAAATGTCAATCTCAGCAATGCTTTCCAAAGAGTCTTTAGAAATAGATCAAATAATGCATTTGCATTTTGCATTTGTGAGACTGCTCTTTGTGGTTATAGTTTCATTGATCACTTCATTGATTGCTGCTCTAGAATATAACTTTGCTGTTTAGCAGAGAAAAGGATGTAACTTTCTCAGAGTCTGTGGCCAACTTCCTGATTGCAAAATATTTATTCCACTTGAAGATCTGTTAAATACTCTAGAAAAGGTAGTTTGAAGATTTTGAATGTTAAAAGAACTGATTCTTTACTGGGGTTTAATTCTTGAAAATCTGTTAAGATATCTGTGGCCTTTAGAGAAAACACTAAATGTTAACCCATCCTTACTCAATGTATATGTAACACCTGATATTGCGGGTTAGCATGTGTACCTATTCTGATAGAACTCAAAGTTAACTCAAGTAACATGGGATAGCTCCAGAGTCTCTTGTATCCTTTCAACTTGGTATGTATGCTATTCATAAGTCTTTAGTTTCTTTACATATTATACCTAAATCCTTCCTGATACAAATGTCTTAACTTCTCCTAATTTTTAAGCTCCTGAGAATGGCCAGATAGGAACTAGGACTTCTTCCTACAAAAAAGGCCATTAGCAGGGCTGTTAGCCCAACAGAAGTGCATCTACACTAATGCATACTGCATGGGCAATAAACAGGAGAAACTGGAGGCCACTGCGCAGTGGGCAAACTACAATATAGTTGCCCTTCACGGAAACATGGAGTGATTCACACGACTGGAGTGCTGCAATAGATACCTATAAGCTCTTCAGAAGGGACAAAGGAGAGACAGTCGGGTGGTTTTGTATGTTGGGGAATGCTTTGACTGTCTAAAGCTTAATGACTGTGACAATAGGGTCGAGTGTTTATGGATGAGAATCAAAGGGAAGGCCAACAAGGCAGATATCATGGTGGGAGTTTGTTACAGATCACCTAACCAGGATGAAGAAATAGATAAAATATTCCATAGGCAGCTGGGAGAAGGCTCACGTTCGCTTCCTCTTGTACTCGTGGGGGACTTCAACTTCCCAGATATCTGCTGGAAATATAACACAGCAGAGAGGGAACAGTCCTGCAGGTTCCTGGAGTGTGTGGAAGATAACTTCTTGAAACAGCTGGTGAAGTAACCATCAATGGAAGGTGCCCTGCTGGACCTACTGTTTGCAAACAGAGATGGTCTTGTGGGGGATGTGATGGTTGAAGGCTGTCTTGGGCATAGTGATCATGAAATGATAGAATTTTCAGTCCATGGAGAAGTAAGAAAGGAGGCTAGCAGAACTGCCACTTTGCAGGCAGAGTTTGGCTTGTTTAGGGACTTGGTTGGCAGAGTTCCTTGGAAGGCAGTTCTGAAGGGCAAAGGAGTCCAGGAAGGCTGGACACTCTTCAAGAAGGAAATCTTAAAGGCATAAGAGTAGGCCATCCCCATGAGCTAGCAGGGAAGAAGACCAGCCTGGCTGAACAGAGAGCTTTGGCTAGAGCTCAAAAAAAAAAAAAAAAAAGAAGAGTTTATGGTCTTTGGAAGAAGGGGCAGGTAGTTCAGGAGGACTGCAAGGTTGTCGTGAGGTTCCCTGCTGTGCAGGGAAAGAACTAGAAGGGCCAAAGCCCAGCTAGTAATTAATCTGGCTAGTGCTGTTAAAGACAATTTAAAAAAAATGTTTCTATAAATTCATTAGCAACAAAAAAAGGACTAAGGAGAATCTCCATCCTATATTGGGTGCAGAGGGATGCATAGTGACCAGGGATGAAGAAAAGGCTGAGGTACTTAATGCCTTCTTTACCTCATTTAGTAGGAAATCCAGTAATACTCTGGATACCCAGCCCCCTGAGCAAGAAGACAGGGATGGAAACCATAGTGAAGTCCCCGTAAGCCATGAGGAGATGGTTAGCAACCTGCTACACTACTACACAAGTCTATGGGGCCAGATGGGATCTACCCCAGGGTCCTGAGGGAGCTGGCAGAAGTGCTCACCAAGGCATTATCTATCCTTTATCAGGAGTTCTGGCTAACTGGGGAGGTCCCACTTGACTGGAGGCTTGCAAATGTGACACCTATCTACAAGAAGGGCCAGAAGGAGGACCTGGGGAACTACAGACCTGTCAGTCTAACCTCGGTGCCAGGAAAGGTGATGGAACCAATCATCCTGAGTGCCATCACATGTCACATGCAGGACTACCAAGCAATCAGGCCGAGTCAGCATGGGTTCAGGAAGGGCAGGTCCTAACCTGATCTCTTTCTAGGACAAGGTGACCTGCTTAGTGGATGAGGAAAAGGCTGTGGACATTGACTATCTGACCTTTGACCCTGTTTCCCACAGCATCCACCGGGAAAAGCTGGCTGCACTTGTCTTGGATGGGTAAAACACTGGCTGGATGGCCAGGCCAGTTGTGGTGAATAGAGTTAAATTCAGCAAGTGGCCCATCACAAGTGGTGTTCTCCAGGGCTCAGTACTAGGACCACTTCTGTTTAATATCTTTATCAATGACATGGATGAGGGAATTGAGTGCACCCTCAGTAAGTTTGCAGATGGCACTAAGTTGGGCAGGAGTGTTGATCTGCCTAGAAGTAGATAGGCTTTGCGGGCTGGACCAATGGGCTGAGGCCAATTGCATGAGGTTCAACAATGTCAAGTGCCAGGTCCTGCACTCGGGTCACAACACCCCCATGCAATGCTACAGGCTTGGGGAGGAGTGGCTGGGAAGCTGTCTGGAGGAGAAGGACCTGAGGGTGTTAATTGACAGCCAGCTGAATATGAGCCAGGAGTGTGCCCAGGTGGCCAAGAAGGCCAATGGCATCCTGGCCTGCATCAGGAATATTATGGCCAGCAGAACTAGGGAAGTGATCCTTCCCTTGTACCTGGCACTGGTGAGGCCACACCTTGTATACTGTGTTCAGTTTTGGGCCCCTCACTACAAGAACATCAAGATGGTGGAGTGTGTCCGGAGAAAAGCAGCAAAGCTAGAAGGGTTTAGAGCACAAATCTTATTAGGAGCGACTGAAGGAGCTGAGATTGTCTATTCTGGAGAAAAGGAGGCTCTCTACAACCAACTGAAAGGAGGTTGTAGAAAGGTGGGGGTCAGTCTCTTTTCCTTGGTAGGTAGTGATAAGACAAGAGGAAATGGCCTCAAGTTGCACCAGGAGAAGCTTAGGTTGGATAGTAGAAATTTCTTTACCGAAAGAGGGGTCAAGCGCTGGAACAGGCTGCCCAGGGAGGTGGTTGGGTGACGTCCCTGAAGGTGTATAAGATGAGTAGATGTCATACTTAGGTACCTGGCCTAGTGGCGGACTTAGTAAGGTTGGATTGATGGTTGGACTCGGTGATCTTAAAGGTCTTTTCCATCCAAAACTATTCATTGATTCTATGGTTTAATGTTTTGAGGAAGTGTAACAAAGGAATGGAGACTAGTTACTTCAATTTTTTGAGGTTCTTAAAGACAAGGAAAAAAAATAATTTTTGACTTGTCAAAAATCACATTTTCCATCACAATGTTTTCATGATGAAAGTATCTTTTAGATGTTCCATGAAAAGAAAATAGTTCTAAAGATCTTGGGGAATGCTTTTATTTTTAATACTGTGATCAAGTAGCTGCTGTTGTTTCTAACTGAAATTGATGAGATTATGTTTTATATGATGAAGCTGCCCTTAGTGTGTGAGAGAGAGAGATGCTTGTGTGTATCAGTAAAGCTCCTGGGATGTTAGGAGAAGGCAGAGACTGTAATTGCCACGAATGAAAGAACAAGGGGATTTTCTGGCAATCCCTAAATGGAAGCTCCTGCCCAAAGATGTGTTTGTACATTTTTGTGCAATGTATGTTGTGGAGATGAGAATCCTTACTGGTATAAAACTCTTTCAGGCATATCTGTATATTCACAGTGTTGCTATAGGAACATGATTTTAGATAGCATTAAGTAGAGAATAAAGTGAGAACTTAATGTACAGTACTTTCTGATGAATGAGATGTCCTTTAATGCCTCACATCTTGATGCCATCTGGACTATCGTTCATTATTATTCCACTATGCTATATGGGTTTCTTCTAAAATATACTTCTAATTATACTTCAGCAATAAATGCTTAGTACAATGAACAACTTGAGTGCTGAAGGAAGTGGTGCTCTGCAGGGAAGGGGTCATTCACAACAATAAGTGGAAGGCTTAGTGAGGGATCTCTCAATATCTTTTTACATATGTTAAAAATACACCTGTAAATATCTCTAAGCCTACATGCAATTTGCATAAAACTTCAAATAACAATGATAGGAACTGACTGAACCAAATTCTATTTTAAGCATAATTATCTTTTTAATTTAGACTGCTATTGGAAGATGGTGCCTGACTGCAGAGTGTTTTTAAAGTTACTGAACCTTTTCTTAGGTTGTATTGACTGAGAAATAAATGCCACCACTAACTCTAGTTCCTGGTGTTCAGATATAAGGTTTAGTACTGAGAAATGCTGAGCCAATTAGTCATCAAGAGAATGATTTGAGATGACATATTTAGATGTTTAAAATAGACAAAATAGAAGTCTACATAAGTGAAAAATGTATGGCGAGGGTAATAATATATTTAATGAACTGAGTATTTAACAAGCTTCAGGAAAGCACAGTGAAAAGTTAGAAGTGAAATGTACCAAAATATTTCTTTTGTGACAAATAAGCATTCTCTAGGTGATACAGACTGCTACCAAAGCTTCATATTTGTTTCCTCTAAACACCTTTTTCTCTATTCTCAGTCTTCTGGATGTCCTATGAACTGAAACTCAGTAGCATCAAGATATTCTGTGCTCCCTGCTGGATGCCCACTGCCTCATTGCATTTTTTTTTCTGTCTCAGAGACAAGCAATGTTATATCAGACAAACTGTAACCTGTGTCTTATCTTTTGACTGTCATCTTGACCTTTAGATTTTGACTATGTGTATGCGTTGCAGATTAATTCTGAGACTCAGTGTTTCCTTGTCTCTTTATTTTGTGATGTAGCACACACATCACAGATATAAGGCTTTTCAATTAAAATAAGTTTATTTAAACAGGCTATATTTTTTCATTTTATCATATTATGTGGATCTTTTTTATTTTAGCTTTTTCATTGATTTTTAAAAAGTCTCTTGTAGCATCAAATGCTCTTCTCATTGTAAATAATGACATGATGAAGTAGAAGCAAGAAATTAAACTGAATTAGTTTTCATTAACTAGGAGCAAGGGTTTTTTATGTTTGTGAGGATGCATGTGTTACAGACATGACAGAAGGGAAAAATCTTTCTGCATAAATCTATGAAAGTTCTGACTGAACAAGGACACTGATCCTTATTAGATTGTGTTCTTGATTTGCTGAGTGTATGGACCCAGGTAGCCCCACTGAAGGCACTCCAGAGCGTCAGCTTGTGTGAAATGGATGTATTAGAGGAAACTGTTTAGTTGCAGTGGGATCATAGAGTCATTAAGGATAGAAAAGACCTCTAAGATCATCAGTTCCCACTGTCAACCCAGCAATACCATGCCCATAAACTGAAGTGTCCATCTAGGTGTTCTTTGAACAAATCCAAGGATGGTGACTCTGCCACTTCCCTGGGCAGCCCGTTTCAATGCTTGACCATTATTTCAGTAAAGAATTTTTTCCTAATATCCAACCTAGACCTCCCCTGGCACTACTTGAGGCCATTTCCTCTTGTCCTGTCACTAGTTACTTGGAAGAAGAGATCAACGCCCACCCACTACAACCTCCTTTCAGGTACCTGTAGAGAGCGATAAGGTCTCCTCTCAGAGGTTTGGATAGAAAAGATAAGGAAACACAATAAAGTTGTCAGTGGGAGGTTTCCAGATAGCTCTAAATTCTTTCCAGAATGAAGAGGAGGAAAGGAGAACTGTGTCACAAGGATGACTTCTGGCACAGCAGAGAGCAGCTATGTCATATCTGGCAAGTATACGACATACAAAAAAGAGAAGAAAGGACAACTTACAATAAAAATTGGCAAGTATCTCCACCCACTCCACTTTCACCCTTAATAAAAAACCTAATTTTAAGAGTTTGACTTACCATCCTGGAAGATGCACTGCTTGACTGGAACCAAAATTTCAGCCCTAATGGCAAAGTGACTCTCAAGTGCTATGAAGGTGGTAGGATGCAATAAGTCACAGAATCACAGACTATCAGGAGTTGGAAGGGACCTCAAAAGATCATCCAGTCCAACGTCCCTGCCAGAGCAGGATCACCTAGACTAGGTCAATCAGGAATGCGACCAGGTGGATCTTGAATGTCCCCAGAGAAGGAAACTCCAGAACCTCAGTGGTCTGGAACCTCTTTGTGTAATTTTACTAAAATAATGGGAGGGTACAGAGGATTGACTTGATGTTTACTAGGATATCTGTAGGAAATCTGTTGTTCCTAAGTGAAAAATTGGTAATGGGTATAGCTTAGATTTGACTCTAACCAGTAGAAATGAGGACTTTCTTGAACTGAGAAACTGAGTGAGAATTTAGATTAAAACAAACACAAGCCAAATTCATAATTCAAATAAAAAGGGATGAATGCATGTCAAAAAGTAGAGTTAAGTAAACTTGAGAAACTTAACAATAATGCATCAGTTCTTGCTGCTAATAGAAGAAATTGTGAACTGCAACTGTCCTGATGTGGAGAAATGACAGGAAAAGAGGGATAGATCAGTAAGACTGCACCAGAAACCCCAACAGATCTTGTGGAACAAAGACAAAGAGTGTTTGAAGAGTATGAAGCTAAAGGAAAAACAGGAAAAAGATAGGACTGAAAAGGTCAAGGTACTGACTGAATTACTACAATTGAGGAACAGAGAAAAGTGACTGATGTGGCAAATGCATTTAAAGCTTCGGCTTTCTCAAACAAGGTTATTTCTTCTTCTTCTTCTTCTCGGTGACAAACAATGATAGGACAAGGGGTAATGGGCACAAGCTGGAACACAGGAGGTTCCACTTAAATTTGAGAAGAAACTTCTTCTCAGTGAGGGTGACAGAGCACTGGAACAGGCTGCCCAGAGAGGTTGTGGAGTCTCCTTCTCTGGAGACATTCAAAACCCGCCTGGACGCCTTCCTGTGCAACCTCATCTAGGTGTTCCTGCTCCGGCAGGGGGATTGGACTACATGATCTTTTGAGGTCCCTTCCAATCCCTAATGTTCTGTGATTCTGTGATTCTGTGATTCTTGGTTGCGTATTTCTAAAAAGCAACTGGCAAAAAATAGTACAGGGGAGCTAGAGATTGAAAACATTCAAGTCTGCAGGGCAGTTGAATAATTACTGTGCAAATGGATGCACTCTCCAAACAAATGGACAGTTTGAGAAGGATGGTTGAAGTCCCACAAGATAAAAAATGCAGTATACAGTTTTGAAACGTCAGGTTTGCCAGTCTTTCTTTCTGTGCAGAACAGTTTTTATTTTATTTGTCAGGGTAACTTGGCTAGTGCACAGAGGGAGCAGTGAATCTAAAATTTTTATTAGCACTTTGACACTGTCTCATAACAGCAAAGTAGAAAGGGGGAAAAAAAAGGTAGGTTCATCTAGCCATAAGACTAGTGCACAAATGTTTTAAAGATTTTATTTAAAATATATACAAAATGATCAGATACATTGGAAAAAATATCTGAAATCAACAAGATGAAATACAATATCAGTATGTATGAGGTATTACACCTCTTAAGAGAGGTTGAAAGCAAATAAGAATAGCAGAACAGGTGGAGCTATCACAGCAAAGAGGCAAAGTTAGATGAAATCAAATGGAAATATCCATGATTTCAGAATATAGGAAAAGTATCTTACAAAGAATTTGTTATGGTTTAAGGGTTAACAGCCTGAAAGGAAAGGACAGGTGGTGTCTGTAGGACCCTGAGGAGTCAGAGATCAGTACTGCTCTCTCTCCTTTCCGGCCACAGTCTAAAAAACTGAGGAAGCCCAAGGTTTCGCGGGCTTTTCCTGGCTTTCTGGGCTGTCTCCTGTCACATCTCCAGATGGCCGGGGTGGCCTCCATGTGCTTGGCAGCATCCACCACCATCCACTCCCCGGCATCACTCTGGTCCCTGGTGATGAGTCACAGCGGCCACAAGGCACTGCTCAGACACTTCCACTCAGGACTACTGGGATTGGGTTTTGTAGAGAGTTAAATATCCTTTGTCCTGTTTATTTAGTATTAATAAATTCCCTTTTTCCTTTCCCCTGCTGTTTTCATTACACTTGTTATAGTCTTAACTTCCCAACCTTGTGTGAAGCATCTCTTCTCTATTCCTTTTTATACTCCTCTGGGAGGATGGGGTACTCCCATGGGGAGTGAAAATCCTACTCCCTGTTCCATTTGGGTTTGCCTTGACCCCTAAATGGAGACAGAATTACATATATCCATTCACTTCTTTAATTGAAGATGTCTGTTCTGCACAAAGTATAATTCAGGTTAGTACAAGAATTTTGTCAGTGTGAATAATTTTTCTTTTCAGGAAAGTAGAAGTGACATTACAGTAGGCTTCTAGTAATCAAAGAGAAACTGGTGAAATATAGGAATTTATTCTACTTATTTATGGAATAGTACTTAATTAAACATTTTACACCTACATTATAATGAAATCCATAATCACAGTCATGATTGGAAATTTTTTTAGACACAGAAAGGATGCAGCTTCTTTTATACAATCCTGTTTCCAGTTATTTGAATAAATTTCTTTTACATTCTGTGGGAAGAAAACTTGAATAAGAAGTGCAGCTTGAAGTGTAAAAATAGTACTATTACCCAAATTGTTTTCAATATGAATTATTAACAGGCAGACTATTTCTATGTGGTGGTGTCTATTTAGGAATGTTTGAATATATGCTATTGATGGAGCACTTATGAGTTTTCAAATGGCCATCAGTTGCTTGTTTAAGAATTAATTTCAGATCTTGCCTATAATACTTGTTTAATATTATGCAGATGTGGTGCCATGATACTTTACACTGGATAATGCTATTGTGACAGGAACCTGAGTTTTCCAGATGATCAAGTGGATTTGTCTAAATATTATTCTGTAGTGAATCTCCACAGAAGTTGTTTGGTTTTTGCTAACCCACAAAAGTCAGGTTTTAGAAGAATAAAACTAGAATAATTACCTCTTAAATATAGAAAGCTTGAAGTGATTATGTCAGGGAGAGCAGAAATATAAAAGGGGGGTTGTAAACATCTACCCACAGTGCCTCTGGTATATGTGATGCTTTTTCTCTGAGTCTTGGTTGTCTGCTTCACATGCTGCTCAGCAGTAATATTATTGTCTTTGCTTAAACTGCATCTTGAAGTTCTTTGCTGTAGCGCTCTGACTTCCAGGTTGCTCAAAGCCCTTCATCTGTGCAAAACATTGCATAGATGAAGAACAAGCTATCTGAAAAAAAAAGCCACTATCTGTACAGATATGCATATTCTTTTAATTTCAGGGTTTTTAAAAGACCATTTTATGAATCATATCCGTAAACAGAATAGCAGCCTTCTACTTCACTTCCTTAGGGACTTTACTGTAGCATAATAAAACAAGTGACATGAAAACCCTTTTAGCTATAATGAAACCCAAATAGTTGTTTAAATTTTTATGAAGTAAGCTGATCTCAGACTGGAATAATTGGAATGGGTATTCTAGCTCTATCTAGTTATGTAATAAAAGCATCAGACCAGACATACTTCCCCATGGTATTAGAAGTGTAATATGAGTGGGGTATATTTTTTTTATATAAGCTATCTTCCCTAAGTTTCCTTTCGAGTCAGTTGTTCTATTTCTCCTCTCATTTGCTTCTATTTGCACTGTTCTCTCATTTGTACTATTATTTTCACCCTTTTCTTTGAGCAATTCTTTAACAGAAGAGGACATTACAGAAGAGATTGCCTGAAGCTGTTTCAGAGGAGGGTGCTTGCCTTATTTTGGCGTGTTTCTCACTCCTCATTTTATTCACTTTCTCTGCTAGTCTGGGTTGTACAGTCACTGTTTCTTTGTTTCCTGGTGCCTTTTCATCACATACCTGTTCACTTAGTCTGCAGTATCTTCTGTCCACTTTAGCTGTTAAAGCAGCTGTTACTTAGCCAAACTGTGAAATAAGGATTAGATCTTAATCTTTGCATGACAATCGGGGCTACAGACATCCAGTCTTTTGATAGGAGAGACTGAGATTTGCATGTTAAAGGTTTAATTAAACTAGGACTTTCAAAGGCATGCTGCTTTTTTTTTTTTTCCTAATAGACTTCATTGAATTTCCTTAATGTAAATGTTGGTGATAACTTTCTAGATATAGGGTAAGATCCCCAAAAGACAGTGCTTTTCATGGCCTTTTTCTCATGGTAATACAGAAGATACTAAGTAGTCCTCTTCTGTGTTCCACTGATTTTCCATGGATCTTCACTAAATCTAACTTCTGCAAATGTGAAATTCCCCATAGAACTGTTTTCTTTTGCTACATATCCAGTTTGGGCAGAAGACTGGTTTTGGAGGAGAGTAGTGCCAGTCTGGATTGCAATAGGTAAGTATTGTAGCTGGAGGAAACATGAGTTGCTGCTCCCTGGTAGATCTGTGTTGCTGAGGTGATAAGGTGCTGTGGTAAACATCTAGGCATGTTCACCCAGCCATTTTGCACAAGGGCAAACTAAGTGATCTCTAAAGACCTCAGAATAGCGTCACTTTTATTACAAGTTCAAATCTGGAAAGCTAAGAATATGTACCTACACTCTGACCTAAAACCTAGAGATGGTCTCTGGGAATGTCACAGAAGTTGAATCCAGAGCAAGATGTGCCAGATATAAAAGTGAATGTTATACATCTTAAGAAATAAAACTGTCACTGGATGTGTGCTCTGGTAGTTTGTTACTGTGTCTTAGTTCAACACTAACACAAATAAAAAAATCACGGAGCTCTCACTGATATATAATCCCTTGTGTTATTTTATGGAGCATCCTGAAATGCACTGCAATTTGATTTCAGAAAATGGCTAGATACTATCTGCATTATCAGTACTTAAGGCACCTCATATTGTGTAAGACAGGATATTTGCCTTAGATTTATGCATGTAAATAATCATTGCATGCAGTTTTGGCTTTTACAATTATTTTTTTTTACACTTAGGTGGTGGGTTGAATGAAGATTAGTTGAAAAAAATAGTTAGATGATTAACATTCATCTAGTTATTAATAGACCTTGAAAACATTTCTGGCTTCTGGAACCATTCAGCTATTTTATTTGGCAGAGAATGTCTTAATGAAAATTAAAATCATAAAGGATATGCTTCCGTTCTTAGTTCCTTTAGCACTTTCGGAAAGCTGTGTTTGTGGTTTCAGGAACTGTTTGACTGTCTGTGCTTTATTATATTACTGGGCTTACTCACAAGTGGTATTTCCATTAAAATTACTAACATTAGCTATGTGTACACCTATGTGAATGATACATTATGTACATGTGTGTATGTATAATAAAGATATAGATATAAAACAAATTACATGCATTTGGATAAAATAATGACCTATTTTCAAGATTTTATTTTAAAATATGTTATTTTTCTTGCAACATTTATTCTTTGCAATTCTGTTTCACATTTTTAATATGTTACCTCTATTCCTCTCTTCTTTTCCGGTTACTGTGTCTTAGCTTCCAGGTAATTACTGTAACACAATTGATTGTTTTGGGCCCTAGATACTGATGTCCTTGATATACTTATGTCTGCTGATAACCTTAATATAATAGCATGGATAAAGACATAGCCATTATAGCTTTTCACTATCATCTTTGATCCAATAGCATGGTAGGTGGCTAGTTTAAATTTTGTTTTATATTTAGCAAAGCTAATAAATAAGATCCTAGTACTAGTGAATCAAGGCTTTTGTTAAATGCTTATCACTTTCAGGAGAAATTGAGAAGTGAAGGACTACCCAGTTGGAAACTGAACCTGTGAAGATGCATATATAAATGGTGTCATAATTCCAGATAATGGTTCAGACTGACATCATCAGCTCTCTGTCCCATATAACTAAATATCTTGCACACATTAAGATCACTGAATTTTGTAAAAATGATTATAACTTAAGATCCCAGAAGCTGCCATTAGTTTGCCAAAAGTTGCACCTGGTAACTTCTGGATTGGCAAATGTCAGTCATTAATGATGCAATCTTAAAAGCCAACAAGATTGTTTCTGTAGATTAAAGGCAACTCTTCCTTTTGGCTTCCAGAATGGGGGGATATAATAGATATGACTGAGATTGGAATGTTAGTCAATTGTTTTTCCCAGTACTGATAAACACCAATGGAAGTGGATCAGTAGATACTGAAGTTAAAGCATCCAACTTAAATTGCAGATTAATGGTAAAATGCTATTTTCAGATATTCACCAAAATTAGCTTTACTAGACTAATAGTCTAATAAACTGTCAAAATAATCGGTACATTAAAATCACAATTAACATAACCGGAACTAAATTATTTTTAAGATCCACTCCAATCGAAACCATCCTATGGTTCTATAAAAATGGATTAATACAGTTCATAATTTCTTTTGCTGTGCCAACTAAAATGTACTCATTCGGTAATAACTTTTTATCATCTTTGGTGGAGGAAACACAATAGTCTACACTGAATTAGTAGGGATAATTTTTTGCTGCAATAGTAAATAAACGAAGATGTGTCTACTTAGTGTTCCGATTGTTTGTTGAAACCATAACAACTTTTTTTTTGTATTACAGCTTTCTTTGACTCTTGGAAAAGGTTGGTTTTTTTTCTTCTTAAATACTTAAGCTTACCAAAGGCATGAAGTGAGAAAGGAATTAGCGAGCTGCAAAAAGCTACAATTCACATTTCAGAGTAATTTGTCTTGATTTGTTTCTTTATAGTCTCTTTAGGTCAGAATTTGCAAGTGACTAAAGAAAGAATAAATCAGATAGAAATCCTTATTAGAAAGATGATGTGGATTAATCTGCCTCCTACACTGTGGCTCACTGTCATCCACCTTGACCATGAAGAATTGTTTTCAGTCTGAAGCTTGGTTTCAATAATTAAATATCTAGATATTTATTAGTTTGATTCTTTGGCTTTTGTAATGTTGTGGGTTATGTAAATGGTCTTTTTAGGTCTGAGAAATATGGGAAAACTTGCAGTTACTGAAGAAGAGTGTTCAATGCATGAGAATTCTTTTCGCATAATGGTTGTGACTTTTAGAAATGATGATGTTGAAACCTGTTAACAGACATTTTGTACAGAGTTACATATTTTTGCAAACTTGGCTTATGGTAGAGCTTACAGAAATTTTAGAGGTAGTAGAGTGAGAAAATGTAGGTTTTCTGTAATAACACGAAGGGCTTGTGTTTGTTACAACATTAACACAAAAAAGTTATAACTAATATTTATCCTTACTGCAGATGCGATCCAACCATCTCAATTATTGGAATGTGATTTTGATTACAATTGAATTTTTTGGGGTGCAACTTTAGTGCCAATTATTGTACATCAATGTAACCATTCAGTATTATGGACATATCATTATTAGAGGCAATAAAATTACAAATATCTCTTCAGGTGTCATAGCATTCTTGCCATAATATAAGAGGAGAACATTACTTAGATAGTTCTACTGAGTATAGAGATGTAAGAAGATATGGATTGTAAGCCTGTAATCTCAGTGTTATTTTTGCACTAGCTATCTTAGCTAGCACCAAGTCACAAATGAGTGTAGCTCGAGAAGTAACAACTCCAATTAACACCACAGCAAGCGTTTAAATCCAGATAATTTACTTCTTGCTTATAGAAGTTGTGGAAGATTAGAAGTGAGCATTTGGACAGACAGTAATTCCTAAGTGAATAGATGCATTAATTTATCTTGAAAACAGAGATGCCAATAAAGTTTAAAAAAAGTTACTGAGGTTTGGTCTTGCACTGAGTTTTGTGTTATAGTTCCAATGTGTTCTGAATTCTAAGAGCTCACCAAGTGCCTAAGTATCGTATTGAAATTATGAAAATCCAACCTCTGCTCCTGATCCTCATTTTCCTAATCCATCTGCCCTTCTTACCCCTCTCTTGCACTGAAGCTCTCTCTTTCAGATCTGTGTTACTTTACTGAATTTTCAGGCAGTACCACAGTATTACTAGAAAAATGTGGCTCACTTCCACTTCCCATGTAATTAACATTCCTAGTTGAATAGGAATTTAACAATATTGTATACTTCTTCAAATGCTGTATAAGGACTTTTAAGAGAAAGAGAAAATAAATAGTATGGTATCTCTATCAATATTTATTATAGAAAGTTGTACATATGCTCAAGTGCATATGTTACAAATGTACATATGTTACATATACTGAAAGTGGGATCATCAAGTTCAGCTAATTAGTAGACAAGAAGTTGCTCACATTACAGTTTCCTGAAAATGAAAATTTCTAGTCCCTTTTTTTCACAGGTTATGCCATCTGGCTTCACTTTTATCCAGTGCATGATTAGCATTAACTTGTACTAACTGCCTAAATTAACTCCTTTATTTCCTGTGTCTTCTAAATTGTTAGTCTAATTAAGAGCACAGTTAGCAGAACACTGCAAAATAATCACATGGCCTCTTTTAATAACATGCTAATTTTTTATGGTAAATTAACACTGTAACACTTCAAGAAATAATCTCCATAGTGTTTCTATTCATAATATCTGATTTTTCAGAATTATCAGCATTCTTATTGAGTTAAATATGTAGCATCAGTGTTTAGTGATGGCAGTTTAATTTTCTTTATGGTAATATTACTTTCAATCTCTCTTCTTTGAAAAGAAGTGTGTGTCAGCTGCATAACATTAAGTCAGACCTTCTTCAGAAAGAGAACTCTGTGGGTTTTAACATTATCAATAGCAAAATTTATTGCATTATTAATTCTGTAGAATGTTCACAGAAAGTCAATTTTTGTCTCCATTGTGTCTCCAACTTGGTAAGATAATGCGGTTGTGTGAATTGAATGGTTCGACCAGAAACAATTGGCCTAAACATACAATTGAAGCTACAGATATGCTTTAAATACATTGATATTTCAAGACTGATTTGTACGTATTGAACTTAAGTTGTCATGAAAGCTGAGTAATTGCACTGAGTAAACTGGTCATGAAACATAATGCAACTTTTGAATGGTGGAGTAGATCCTATGAGTTTGTAAAGTTTGCTTGGTAGCAGGGTTGGTGTCACAGATTATGTTATGTTTTATGTAGTCAGATATCTGAGAGCCGAACATTTAGCCTTCAAACTATTTCATGTACTAGCAAAACCATAAATTTTAGTTGATGCTTGAGTAGTCTCAGTGAAAGATAAGCTTTTTTCAAGCCTTATTAATAAATTTCAGCTTTTATGGATGCATTCTGATTCTACTTTTATTCTCCATGCTTGGAAGAAGCAATGCTTAGAGGCTCTGCTAACTGTCAAAACATGCATCCTATTTATGTACCTTTTATAATTTCTCTCTTACCCTGAAGAGATGAAAGAACACCCCACAAAAGCCTTTTAGTTTTAAGAACCAACTTTGTTAGGTTTCCTAAGAAATGACTTGTAAAAGAGAAGTAGTAGCTCTTGAAAACTGGCATAACCATTCCAATACTGGAAAAGGATGAGGTGAAAGGAATAAGTATTTCTATTCTTATTAGCATGGTACTGATCCCAGGCAAGAGATCAGATGTTTCTTATGAGACTTGGTTAATCAGAAACTGAAGAAATATAATTAATGCAGTCAGATGGTGTTAATGGAAAGTAGATCTTGTTTGACAAAATTAATGTAATGATGTATTTCAAAGCTGACAGGGGATGCTGGAAATCAATGTCTTTTTTTTTTCTTGACATTTTGGTTAAAAATAGATGTGATAAAAGTTTAAAATGGTCTAGCGTAGAGTAGAAGTTGAATGATGGCTCCCAGGTTAATTCTAAAGAGGAAATAGACTCCTATGTGCCACATATTGGGACTTTGAAGGGATTGATCATAAACATTTTTTTCAATTATCTGGAGCAAAATATAAAATCAATGGTTATAATGAAACATTCAGAATGCAGTGTGTCATTTAGCTATGAAGAAGAGGTTCTGAAATGGTCACACTATGAAGTATGTCCTGAGACAGAATTTGAGATTCAGTTTTCTGTTGAGCAAAACTGTAATTATGTAAGGACTACAAAGCTCTATTTCATGGCATGAAAGAAACTATAACTTTTTTATAGTTTCAGCTAATGTTGGTGTGTGATGATCAAAGTCTTCAGTGATCTTGAGAGAAACAGGTGCAGAAGCTGTGGGAAGTGGAAACGCAGGGGAGTTGACCCCAAGTTTATCCCAGACTGAGAAATTAGTACTATCCCATACCATAAATGTCACATTCACTACAAACTGGGGAGTTTTCTGGGGACGGTCCTTCTCCCTCCTCCTTCTTCTTCCCTCTTCCATGGCTGACATCTTGAGGAGGCTTGTCTACTGTATTACCCTTGAGCCCTACTCCCCGCCAATATTGGCGGAATATAACTGTGTACTTTATATAATTTTAATTATTAGGGTTTTAAAAAATTCTTAAATCTCTATCTATTTCAACCCACAGATCTCCTTTCCTTTTCCCAACACCCCTGGGTGGAGAGAAGGCATCAGGTGACAGAGCAACTGTATAAACCATGACAACTACAATATGATAAACAAATATTTGACACTAGAAAGCTATTTCATCTAGTCAATAAAACATAGTAGACATAAGTGCTGAAAGTTGAAAATGTTTTTCAGACCAATATCTGATTAGGTAGAACTTCAATGTTGAGACTGTATTGTGTAAGAACGACTTCCTGGTGGGTATCATGTTAGTTCTCTGACGTTGCAGTGATGCAACCTGCATGGATGCGTGAGTATAAAAGGGATTACACCATAGGAAAATCTGGTGCTTTTCAAATCTTACAAAAGTTGAGACTTGTCAACATTTTATTGGTTTGCTGTGCACATATACTGTAGAGCTGATATGAGTTGAAATTCTAGTTAACATGACTAGTGTATTGGAATTCTATCTTTCAGGATTTTGTCAAAGCTGTAACTTTAGTTTCTGTTACCATGTCTATCCTGGCATAAAATACTTGCAAAGAACTATTTTTCTTACACTCTCTTCCCTCCTTCCTTGCTTATAAGGCTCTCTTGTTTTCTAAATACACTGTCTTACACCTATATCCTAAAAGTGAAAACTCTGAGGAATAAAAAGGAAAGTTCTAGGATTCTTTGGCATTTGGAGTATTATTCCCATTTTATTCACCTTCCTTTCCTTTCCTTTCCTTTCCTTTCCTTTCCTTTCCTTTCCTTTCCTTTCCTTTCCTTTCCTTTCCTTTCCTTTCCTTTCCTTTCCTTTCCTTTCCTTTCCTTTCCTTTCCTTTCCTTTCCTTTCCTTTCCTTTCCTTTCCTTTCCTTTCCTTTCCTTTCCTTTCCTTTCCTTTCCTTTCCTTTCCTTTCCTTTCCTTTCCTTTCCTTTCCTTTCCTTTCCTTTCCTTTCCTTTCCTTTCCTTTCCTTTCCTTTCCTTTCCTTTCCTTTCCTTTCCTTTCCTTTCCTTCCCTTCCCTTCCCTTCCCTTCCCTTCCCTTCCCTTCTCTTCTCTTCTCTTCTCTTCTCTTCTCTTCTCTTCTCTTCTCTTTTTTTTTCCCCCTTTCCTTCTGTACTGCATTGAACAGGAATTCCAGAGTTTATTGTAACTGCTGAGGGAAAAATGCATGTGTCTTCAGAAATGCCTTTATGGGTATTTTTCCAGTGTTTTGTTTGAGATTTTGGGCTTATGAAAAGAATTCCTTTCAGAGAAAACTGAGTATTTACCACAATAAGGATTAGTGTTTTCAGACTATGGAACAAATTGTCAGTTTACTCTGCTAATTTCCCAAGCAACTTCATGTTAATACATCAGAACTAATGAATGTCTAATGCGTAATTGATGTTATTGACTTAAGGCCCTCTACTACTTATGCAGAAGAGAGAAACAAAAAATTCATTGTTATCCTACAGCACGTATGCTTTATGATTTTAGTTATATGATATGAATGACAGAAACACGTCATTGCAAGGAATCAAAGACTTTGTTTTATGATAAACCATCATGATAAACAGATGGATTATGAGTGAGGTGAACAAGGGTGTTTTAGACTTACTTTGAAGCCTGCAGGTTGGTTCTGATTTAAGACAATAATTTTGCTTCTAGGCAACCTTTAGTGCTACTTTGCAGCAGCATTTTTGAGTCTGGACCCCTAACAGTTCTCATAGTAGTTCAGTCTGTTAAACATTAAGTTACTTCTGATTTATAAATAGGTAGAAGTAGGGAAGAAGGAGAGTAAGTCTTCTACTTCTCTAACCACATTTCCAATAGGTGCATGAATACACTTATCTAAAACTTTTGTCTTTTTGAGCACCATGTAATGAAAAAGCTACATTCTCATTCTGTAAAATGCTGTTAAATAAATTACAGCTATATCATGTAGCTAGTCAGATTGTCCATGCTCGATGAAGCTCAGACTTGGGAAAATCAAAATCCTGCAAGATGGGGTTATTACTCCATCATTATTTTATCACTGTAGAAGTAGCTATCAGCATTTAATTAGTGATAGCAAGGGTATTATGAGTCCTGCTACTCAAGGAAGTGATTTTTATTCTTTTCAGTCTTTGGATAGGAACAATCTATTCTCTACACTTGCTTTAAATCAGTTTCAGTCTCCACTAGAGAGACTAGGAATTGATAGAAAAAAATGTCAGGAAAGGTACATGGCAGATAAACCTGCAGCAGAGACAAATGTATAACACAGAAACTGTAGAGAATATATGTGATGTCTTCAGCACAAACTATTCAGGTTTGGTGGTTGCCGTTGTCTTTTTTTGTTTGTTTGTTGGTTTGTGGTTTTTTTTTCCTTCACAGTTTGCCAGATACCAGTTACCTGGAAAGCAAACACTGGGTGAGATACAGTTAAAGAATGTGCTGGGCATTAAGCAGCTTATTTTGTAGAAATTTGCATCTGAGATCTGATCTTATCTGAGAGTTTTGGGATATTACCATGGCTAGGAAGATGGCTAGGAATGCAAGCTGTAAGTTATGTAGATGAGTTGCATAAGATAAAGAGTGATCTGCATATATGGCTGAAAAGTCTGAAAACTCAGGAGGTAAAATCTGTGTGGCTTTAAGGCATAAGCTGTCCAGTGTGTGAGCCCCCGCAGCACTATTGTGTCTGGGCAATCCTAGTCACCTGTATTTTGTCTTTCATTAGCTTTTCTGCAATAACAGCATAGTGTTAGCAAGAGCAGTACTGCCTCTGGATGCATTTTTCTGCAGATGTTCCATAGCCCTTGAAAAGAGGCTCCATGGGAATCCAAAATGTTTCAAAGATGTTCCTCAAATGTGAATTGCCACTTGTTTCATCTGTCACCTGTTATCTGTCTTCTGATTGCACAATAATTATACTACCACAGAATACCACCAAGCGTTCGGAGATCACTAGAAATGTTCCTCTTATCATGATACTGCTCTTGTTCCTCCAGAAGGACCATTTTTGTCACCAGTTTCCCCATCTGTAGTGAGGAAGGGTCTTGAGACTTATCTTGTTCTGAAATCCAAGAGGACACAATGCTTTTCTATTCATGGTAAGGGCTCTGCATCACTGTGTGAGAGTTACCTAGATGGTGTTTTAAAAACCTTACTTCCTGCTGTCTGGATTTGTGGCAACATTCCACTCCAAGAACCAATACAGAAAAATTAAATAAAAAATTAGGTGTAAATTTCTGTTTAGAAACAGATAAACACACTTGACATATATATTGTGGAAGTAAATTTGTGATTATATCAATTGCAGTTAAATTAAATAGTCAAGCTAATAAAGTATCTATAGGAAGCAATTTTTCCCCTTGGTGGGAGTGATCCACACATTACAATATCTCAACAACGTGAATGTATACATTAAAGCTAATATCTACAATTTCCTTAAGGTCATATAGCTAGTAGATATGCTAATTCCCTTAGAACTGCATAAATAATACAAGATACTTTGGGATCTTTTTGATATATTTTTTTAAGCATATTGTCTTGCACTGCTGCAGGTCCAAGTAAATAGTTGACTCATCTGTAGTTTGGTTCAGGAGGCTGGAATTACTGGACAGTAATTCTGTCTTTAAAGAGTTAGATAGAAGGTTATTCTGACTTTGAAGCAAGAGTTATGTGTCTGTTATACATAGCACTGGTGAAGAATAGGATAGCTGTCAGTCTGGATTAGAATCCAGGGACGTTTCTACAGAACTCTTCACATTAGTGTGTGACCACTGTCGACTTTCCTTTCTCATTTCTGCTTGATGTCAGTGGGAAGGGGTGAAAGGATGTTTATTCATTTCTCACAGCAATGCTTCCAAACACAGGTCTTCAGGGTTGCATTTCTTTAGAAAGTAACAATTGACAAAGCTTCAACAGTTATATCAGTGTATTTTCAAGCTGTTACACTGCATTTAGTGAAATTTTTCCCTTTATGGTGGAATTATAAGAGAAAATGTGACTATCATACTGTAAGATATTACTGAAAGGAAGCAGTTAGCAGAGCAATAACAAGACAGTGGGAGATGGTCATCCACCCTGACAATCCTTTCAGAAGATGACCAAATAGAGGAAAAAGTGTTGATGGAATCAAAACTTCATTTGCAATTTTTTTCTTTTTTTTTGTTGTTACAAGTTAAGCCTGTGGGTTTTCATGTATGATCTGTTATTCCTTTTAATGTCAACTTTAAGAAAAACAATCCTGTGAGGACATCAAGTTTCCATCCTGTCTTAGCTAAATGTCTTGGGTTTGACCCTGTTGCAATTCGCAGTACTACTGGATTTGATGTTACTTTTCTATGTAACAGTTAGAAAATAAATGTAGTATTAAGCTGTTAGTAGTAGGATTGCTCTCAAATGTGGTAAATCATTATAATTTAAGAATCAAAGCAATGCTTATACAACATATTTGAAATGTTTAATTTTTTGGTTGATACTTTTTAAGAAAACCAAACAGAAATATTTCTTCTACAGTTGTGTTTGGGTTTTGGTTTTTAATTGTTTGTTTTCTGTTGTTGTCCTCTCATTGTTGTTCCCCCCC
>NW_010161556.1:108064-132285 GCF_000695765.1 Mesitornis unicolor | reverse complement strand
ATCTGTTGAATTGACTAGTGCTGGGAGTTTTGTACAGTAAGTACTAATGCTGCTAGCAAAGCATTCATCCTTAAGTGAAGCTTTTCTTTTTAAAATAAATCACAACTGAATTTTACCTCAGTCCATGGGTAGGAATGGCAGAATTTCCATGGCCATGTAAGTGGAAAATATGTGGAAATGATGACGTGTGTAAGAGCATAGGAGGGTACTTGGACAGGTACAACTGCTGAGTAAGATTTTTCTGTCCCTGCGGTTCATTTAAGGCTTTCATTTTTCTAATCCATCTAGGTTGCAAACACTTAAAAGTACAGATTGAGGAGTAACAACAACAACTTGATGGTTCTTGATATCTGTTTACGGTGTCTGATATACGGAATTTGGCCTATGAGTGTTTGTTTATCATCAAATAAAAGGATAATATTTCTCAAAGTTAATATTTTTTTGTATTTGCCCTGTACATTAACAGCAAGATGACAACTTTCTTGCTCCTTGCTTCTGCAATAAAATCTACAGTAGGTGTTTTCTGGGAAAAGAACATGTTCCAGGGAAGAAAATATCATGTTGCAATCATTAAAATTAAATAAATTAATCCACCAAAATATTGTCTGTACTGTGGCAATGCCCAGAGGCTTCAGTCAGAGCTGTGAAGGTGTTGTGATAGGTACCAAAAACAAATGTGGAGAAAGAATTGCGAGCCAGGGAGTTAACCAGCAATCTATCACCTGTGTTAATTACAGTCAAGAGATTTCTTTGAACAAGCTTAAGCTGTTTAAGGAAGCAGAAGCCCTGCAAGCCTCCAGCAGATAACAGGTTAGAGACCTGGGCTGTGATCCCACAGAGCTATAACAGAAGTGTCCACTTTGTTAGGGCATGGGTTTTGAAGGATTTCTACCATACTGGAGTGATTTATGAAGTATACTTGTTCCCTACTGAGAGATGGGGTAATCTACCAGAGAAACAGGACGGTGGTATTTACAGTCAAAGATCTCCAGGAACCAGAGATTGAATAGGAAATAAAATTCTCACCACACTCTGGGTTAAATTTTTGAAATGTATAGTCCCCACAAACCAGTCTGGTGAAGTAAAAGAACAGAGAGCTCTTAGTGGCCTAAAGCATTTGGTTTGGTTTTTTGGTTCAGTTTGGTTTTGTTTGCTGTTGTTTTTAAGAAGGAAAAAAAGGAAGAAAATATAAAGCAAGGAATAAAAAAGAGCAGGCTGATCTCCTTTGTCCCAAGACTGGACCAGCATCTGTGAACTTAAGTACTGTGTAGCCTTTTTGAAGTTGTCACTGGCAAACGCAACTTGATGTTTTCTTGATAGTGTTTCTGTGCACCCACTGTTGGTAAAGAACATATGATTTTGAAAATCTTTCCCTAGAAATAATGTGCTTTCCCAGTGCCAGGGCATCACAGCCTTCAGAAAAAACTCTCTCATCAGGTCTGAAAAAGGCAAGATTTCTAGCTGTAAAAAGTAAAGACAAGGTACAGCAAAGATGCAGGAACAGATCTGGAATTCTATACTTTTTTTTTTTTTCAAATGAGCCTTTTGAAAAGAACGAAAAGCTAATGAGCTGCTAAGGTCTATGCAGCTATCATATCTGGATTTAAGAAGGTGTATGTGCAGGAGGTACTTCCCTGCCTGCTCCATTTCAGCAAAACCTAAATGCAGAGAGGCTGCTACCTGTTGCTGCTGAGCTGGCAGAAGTTTCAGCACTTAGGTAATTTCTTTTGGATGATTTATACAACAGCTGCTGTTTACCTACCCCCCTCATTATGCAGGAGACTTTGGATAAAATAAGCTGTTTATAACCATTGCCAAAACAAGAATTGTGCAAAGTATTTAGTACTTGGGTGTTGCATGAGTAATACCACTGAACTAAAGATGTTTGGAGCAATGCCCCCTGTAGCTCTTCTAATCCATTAAAAGTTATTTACAATTCTCTAATAAGACAATTGCATGTGCTTTTAATTTGGTAATTTATGGAGCAAGTTATAACTGAGAGAAGTTAAGATTGTAATAAGCTTAATTTTTATGTCTTCTCTCTCACAGCCCTTGCAATAAGCAGCTCACTGGGAAAAAAAATCATGTACCTGAGCTTGCCAAGAGATAAATTTTTGTAGTTTTGAAGCACTTTAGTTGTGATCTTGGGGAGAAAAAAAATGGCACTTTGTTCACTCTAAAGTTTCTAGCTTTACCTGTGCTGTGTTTCAAATTTATCAAAAGAATAAATTCATGAAGACTTAAGGGAATAGAAGTATTTTCCTCTTTCCCTCCAAATATTTCAAAAAATATTTTTTCTTTAGAAAATACAGAAAATGACTTCACAAAAGGGCTGTGCTAATTATGGAATTAAGCTATACACATTTGTATTATTTTTAGATGCTTTCATCTCCTGTTACTTATGCAGTTATACATCCTTTTGAGATAAAGAAGGGATGTTACCCTGGTTTTACAGGCCAGTAAGGCACAGGCAAATGGTGGTTTCTCAGTGTTGCACAGGGAATTGGTGACTGGGAAAGAATTGAGTCCAGGCTTCCTGAAGCCTGAGCTAATAACTTTCTTCCTGCTGTAGTAGGGAGAGTCTTCAGCAAATTTAATATACCCTGCCAGGACTAGAGAGGTAGGGTAGCATTATTTTATTTCAATAAAGTTCATAGGCGTAGAGAATATCACTCCTCTAGTACTGAGCAGTTTATAAAAATCTTTGAGTCCTGACTCTTGGTGGCATTTCAGCAGAGCTGGGCCCTTTCCAGGCATATCGGGGACAGCTGGGTGATATTTGTGTAGTGTTTTTTCCTTCCAAATATAAGAATATTTGAGATAAATCTGCTGTTGCAGAACAAAGTGAGGATTTGGAGAAGTTTGGAAACTGTTAACATGTTGAATTCCTGTAACTTTTACTTCAGGCATGATTTTTTTCTATGCAGCACAAAAAGCTATTTGGATACTAGATTTAAACACATGAAAAATTTCAGAAATTTGGGACTTGACACTGGTACAGAGATTCCAATTGCTTCAGAGATCTTAATCTTTGTCTTAACAAAATGTTAGATTTTGCTTTCATTCACACTAGTGTAAATCATCACCCCACTGACAGCCATTGATTTATTCCAGACTTACACTTGCATGCCTAAGAGCAGAAGTTGCTTCATTAGCTTTGTCCAAGAGTGAAGACTAGAGCAGCCATGTAATAGAGTGGTTCTACTTGCAGAATTGAATTACTTTCTGCATTGTATTCTCCTTTTAGCAAAAATTCTGTGAGAGGGTTGGTTTGTTTGGGTTTTGTTGTTGTTGGTTTGGTTTGGTCTGGTTTTTTGGGGGCTTTTTTGGGGCCTTGCCTGCCCATCACCAGCCTCTCTGCATGAGCTGTGTGCCATTGCCTGTGGCTTGTGCTGTGGATCTGACGCCCAAGTGGGTGATTCAGATGCCTAGACTTTGGCCCAATTCCCTTTTTGTTCTGGCTGCCGCTTTTCCCCTTTTCTTATGCCAAGATTACCCCTCTGCATTGGTTATTGCCTCTTGTGTCTCTAGGAAGGGTCGCCCTGAGGCAACTCCTTGCAAGCTGGTACTGTGCATCATGTGTGCCAAGTACTGGAACAAGCCACAGGGCGACTTGGATGCAAGGAACCAAGCAAGCCTGCAGCTGATCTGCCACTTCCTATCGATCTGATCGCTTACACCTTCATAAAAGTAGAGCATGCCCTTTTTTTCGTGCATTGATTTTTTGATATATCCCTGTGTATATAAATAAAGTGGTTATTTACTGAGGGAAGTGAATTCTTGCAGTATGTTCCTATTGCCTTTTTATAACAGCTCTTCTTGGCACTTTCCTGGCTTTCGTCATCCAATAATTTTTGAATTGTTTATGTTTATAAATGTATTTAAATATCAGTGCACTGCTGTGATACTTGGAGACCGGAGTAAGAAATGCAGTTACACTGCACTACTACCTGCCTGTTTGTCTAGGTTTGGAAAGTGACACTGTTTTCACTTTCCAAAAGGTAGCATAGCTAGGAGAGCGTAGGTGGCTTGACCAATATCATACAATGAATCATGGGGGGGAAAAAAAAGATATCTGTTTAATTGCTTTTTCTTGTTGTGGTGGGGAGGTTGTTTGGTTTGTGGTTTTTGTTTGTTTGTTGGTTTTGGCTGGTTATTTGGTTTTTTTTAGTAATGACTGAATGACTAGGAGCATATCTTCCCCTGTTTAGGACTGAAATGTGTAGGTAAGGTGCAGAGGAAGGTGGTCAGCATTTTATAGCTGTCCTTTTGCTGATCCAGTCCTCAAGAACTAAATTACAGTGTCCTCCTTTAGCAGAGAACTATGCTTGCTGAGAAACGAAAATGCCTTGCAGGATGACAATATCTGTTTATAACTGGTTAGAAATAGTTCAAGAGGAAGATGCAGAGAACATCTCCTCTTTCACCTGCTTGTCAGGTACAAAGTTTTTTAATGATAATGGTTTAAAATGTGCTTATCAAAGGTTTATCAAAAGATCTCACAATACTGTGGTTAAATATGAGGTGGAACAGTTTTAGAGTTGAATGAAATTTGAGTGTATAGCCAACTGTGCTACACCGGCAGGAACAAAACTAAGAATTTATTTGCAGAAATTATGGGATATTTATGTTTAGATGGATTTAGTTAGCCTATGAGTGTCACTGAAGTGCTTCTAGAGCATCTGTTAAAATAGTTCATTGTGCTAATGCCTACTAAAATTTTCACAGAAACACAGAATGGTAGGGGTAGGAAGAGACCTCTTAAGATCACCCAGTCCAACCTCTCTGCCAGAGCAGGATCACCTAAAAAAGATCACACAGGAACACGTCCAGGCAGGTTTTGAATGTCTCCAGAGAAGGAGATTCCACAATTGCCACCCTCACAGTGAAAAAGTTTTTTCTTATGTTCAGGTTGAACCTTCCGTGTACTACTTTGTGATCAATGGCCCTTGTCCTGTTGCTGGGTACAACCAAGAAGAGTCTGGTCCCATCTTCCTGACACCTGCCCTTTAGATATTTATAAGCATTAATGAGATCCCCCTCAGTCTCCTCTTCTCCAGGCTAAACAGACCCAGCTCTCTCAGCCTTTCCTCATATGGGAGATGCTCCAGTCCGGTCATCATTAGTGGGTGGACTCTTTCTAGTAGTTCTTTGTCATTCTTGAGCCAGGGAGCCCAGAACTGGACACAGTATTCCAGATGTGGCCTTACCAGGGCAGAATAAAGTAGGAGGATAACCTTTCTTGACCTACTGGCTATGTTCTTCTTAATGTACTCCAGGATGCTATTGGCCTTGGCTGGGAGGGCACATTGCTGACTCATGGTCAGCTGCTGTCTACCAGGACTCCCAGGTCCTTTTTCCCCTTAGCTGCTCTCCAGCAAGTCAGCCCCCATCCTGTACTGATACATGGGGTTATTCTTCCCTTGTAGTACCCTACACTTGCCCTTGCTGAATTTCATTAAGTTTCTCACTGCCCAACTCTTCAATCTGTCCAGGTCTAGCTGAATGGCAGCACAGCCTTCTGGTGTGTTGGCCACTCCTCCCAGCTTTGTATTGTCAGCAAATTTGCTGAGGGTACACGCTGTCCCGTTGTTCAGGTTATTGATAAATATATTGAACAGAGCTGAACCCAGTACCAGTCCCTGAGGAACACCACTAGATATGGGCCTCTAAGTAGACTCTGCCCCACTGAGCACAAGTCTGAGTTCTGCCCTTCATCCAGTTCCCAAACCACCTCACTATCCAATCCACACTTCTTAAGTTTGGCTGTGAAGTGTCAAAGGCTTGCTGAAGTTAAGATATATCCACTGCCCTCACCTCGTCAGTCCATCCAGTTATGCCATCATAAAAGGCTATCAAATCGGTCAAGCGTGACTTCTCTTTGGTGAATCCATGTTGACTACTTCTGATAATTGATTCCTTGACATGCTTTGAGACGGCACCAAGAGCAAGCTGTTCCCAGGGATGAAGGTAAGGCTGACTGGTCTGTAGTTACACAGGTCCTCTTCCTTACCCTTTTTGAATAGTGGAGTGACATTGGCTTTCCTCCAGCCCTCAGGCACCTCTCCCGTTCTCCAGGACTTTTCGAAGATGACTAAGCAATGACCTCTGCCAGCTCCTTTAACACTTATGGGTGCATCCCTTTGAGGCCCATGGATTTGTAGATGTAGATGTAGAGTTTACTTAATTGTTCTTTAACCCAATCCTCTTTAACTGAGGCAGTCTTCCTTTTCCCTGACTTCCTCTGTGGTCTCCGAAGTCTGGGACTCCTGAGGGGCTGACCTGAGCAGTAAAGATGGAAGCAAAGAAGGCATCTAGTGACTCTACCTTCTCAGTATGCTCCATCACCAGGGCACCCACTTCATTCAGTAGCAGGCTTATGTTTCCTCTAACTTTACTTTTGCCTCCAACATACTTGAAGAAGCCTTTCTTATTCTTGACCCTCCCTTGCCAGGTTTAATTCTATGGAGGCCTTAGCTTTTCTTATTGCATGCCTACATCCTCTGACAGCATTCTTGTATTCCTCCCAAAAGGAGTTGTCTTAAACGTTCAAAACAGTTTCAAGAAGTACAGGCATACTATTTGTGCTGAAAAACTTTCAGGGTTCACGATCACATGTACCTCTCAGGAGTAGATGAGCATTCTAGCTTCAGACTTAGTGTAGATTCATGAAGACTGGCAGGAAATAAAACACCTACATACAAAATCCTTGTCTTTGCTATTTTCTATTTTGCCTAATGAAACCTATTTACCCATGTCCTGGTTTGAGCTAAGTAGAACTAATTTTCTATTTAGTGATTTTACTTTTCAGCTTAATCTCTTCTAAGTAGCTGAACTTACTTAAACTAGCAGCATGTTTCTCCCATATGTGCCGCTACAGCGATAAGCTCAAGGCCAATTGTCTCACCATGGGTGTCATGTCTGCGCCTATGGGGGGTGAGCGGACCCAAAACTGACCAACCAGGTATTCCATCCCACATACGTCATACTCAGTATAAAGCCGAGGGATCACAAGGGTCTCAACCCTTCTTCACATCTTGGACCCTTCCGTCTGTCTTGATCCTGCAATGGCCGAAGTCTGAGCAGAACCCTAGTTCATCTGCCTCTAATCCTGATTGGTATGTTCCTGCATCCTGTTCCCACCTGCTGCTGAGTTTGGTCTGGGACTTTTCGAGTGCCCTGCTCCACAGAGCCTCTGGTGACGCATACGTCATTGGAGGAGGGTGGCGGGAGGATTTTATATTGGTTTTGTATATATTTGTACATATCTGTATATATTTAATTATTTTCCAATTTACATTATTATCCTGTAGTATTAGTATTATTGTTTTATTAAATCTGTTAGTTTTATTTTCCAACTCGTAAAGTCTCTCTCCCTTATTCTTTTTTCTCTTCCCTTCTGGGAAGGGGAGAGGGGTTAGTAGAGAGCATCTGTCTAGGATTTAGTGGCCAGCCCAGCCATAAACCATGAGAACCCAGAAAGTTTATAAGCTTTTTGTTTCATTGATTATACCCATTGAATATACTGTAGTCCCAGAGATGCTGAAATTGGTGGAAAAATAATCCACTCTGAACAAAATTTCAGTTTTCCTACCTGCTCCCAACTTTAGCTATGGCCTGATGTCTCAACTTCTAAATCTGTTGGAGGTACATTAACCTTTGAAAGCTAAAAATGAAGCTATTCACTGCTTTATTATTAAGGTATTGTGCATTAACCACATCTGTCTATAGGCATTACTCTAGGCAGTATTTTTCCTCCTAGTTCTAGAACAACCTGATTATTCTTTTTCAAGCTTTATTAGTTCTTAGGTAAAACCTCTTAAATTAACTCTCGTAGTAACTAATTATACAGATAATGTCTGTGTGCCTTAGAATGCAAGACACATGTCAGGCTCATTCTTAGTATGTGGGAAAGGAAAGAGGTGCAGTCCAAGTTTTCCAGTAAAGGAAAATGCAAATGAAATTAAGCTAAAAAAAGTTTGAAAATAAACATTTACAGTTCTGCAACAGATATATATACTGATAAATGTATGCCTTTATCTCTCAAGAAAAGTGCTATAGGTCATGCCATTTCTTTCTTTTCAAAGCAAGCAGCAGGGAAGAGAGATCTTTACTCTAGAAAACAAACTGCAGTTTAAATATGTGGTTTCTTCCATTCACCGTTTATCTTTTAAGTCCTGACAGCATACCTGGTGCTAAGTATGTTTTAGTGTGAGTTTGATGGCAGAAAGAGAAGACAGGATTTAGAAAAACTATTTTTTCTAACCTATTAAGATTTTTACTTCCTTCAGGGGAATAGCTTGTTTCCTTCAGTATACTTCTATCTGTATCTTTGACGCTTCTGTTCCTCTTGCCTTTGAGGTGCCTTTACAGTGTATATGTTGTGTTGTAATCGCAGAGTGTCAGGTCTAGATGCTGCACCCAGCTGGATGTGGATGGTGGCAAGGAGAAGCAGTCTGGATGAATAGTTGCTGTCTTGCTCTTTAGCCTGGTGTGCTGATGCCATGGTGTGCCAATGGAGAAGGAGGTCTCCCTGCCTGATAAATCGTCACCTGTAATTCTGATGGGAAGGAGAGGTCAGTGTCGCGTCTCTTGCTTTCTACAGTAAGTCTAGTAAAATTGTAGTTTAAACTAGAGATCGCTGGATTGAACCTGTTTGGCTGGGGGAGGACAGCCTAAACAATTTCTTTTTATCAAGACAATTAGGAAGACTCCATTTTCAAGTGAAATATTTTCATTTCTGAGAGTTCAATCTCTTTTTCCATCTGTGTGCTCTTCTAAGAGCTGACAAAGGAGTCCTTACCTGACAAGACTGAGTGAATATATTTACATCACCTTTGTAGTATGCAGGAGAGAAAATGAGGAAGCTCCAGTCAGCTGAAAAATCAGTGCCGAAGGGTGTACAAGTCAATTGTGATTGCCACGGGTAAGAGTTAGATAGCTGACTGAAGTGCTTTTCAGGAAAAAATGCTTGAAGTACAGTTTTTTCCCCTATAAAGAAGAAAAGGAATACAGCTGTCTTTAAAGATTTATTAATCTTAACATATGTAGTTGTCATATTGAAAAGATATCTATGGGAAGATATTGGAATTTTTCATTTTATTCTGGTTTTTCTAATTATGGCCATTTAATAATATACTGTACTACAGGTGAATAATTGAAAATTGTAGAAACAAGTATACCTCCTGTGTTTAAGTGAGGACTTTTACATCATAGTCAGAATGTTGTAAATTGTACAAGCTAAAGTGTAACTTGGTGCATCTTACATTGAGAAAACACACTTAACTGTTTCTCAGCTTGCATAGCTGAAGGAAGCAAAGTTTCTGGAAGTCCTGAATAAATATCTGTCCTGGGTATGCAAGTATTTGACAATGCAAAGCCACAGAAAATTGAGATAACAATGCTTCATGAGCTATCATTTGTTTCAGTTCAGGATTCTTATTGCAGTCTGTTTCAATTCACAAATTAGTGTGCTAGTAGCCTTTTACTTCATTGATTTCAGGTTTTTTTTTAGGGAGCAACATCTGACTGATTGGAGGAGGGGAGGGAGTCTCAGATGAGATGGCACAAAGCTTAGAGCCTGATTCTGATCTTGCTTACACGAGGAGAAACAAGAAATAGTATTGTTTACATCAGTGAAACTTAATGTTGAATGAAATTACTTCAGAGGGGTCAGGATGAAACCCATGATGTTTTTCCTACTCCCCAGAAAGTCTCACACAGTAAGACTTAAAAATTTATTCAATTTGAATTACATTCAAACTTGTCTTAATTTTCTGAGCAATCTCAGTCTTTTAATGCTTCAATTAATGTTCTGGGCCAATTCTGCCCTTGGTGTAGCTCCATTGAAAGTTGGTAGACTTACACTCGGGAATAAATTGGTTCCTAAATTTTAATTTATTTTAATCTTTCTAGTGCAATGTAAAACAAATTCCCACAGATCTCAGATGTCACACATATTTATATTTTCTTCTAAAAAGAACCTGAGTTGTAACATAAACTGTATTTTAAGTATATTGATTTTGTCTTGTCTTTTGCTTTTTGTTCTGTTCCTTTGTATAGTGGCATTTGTCCTAATGATAATTATGCTTTATGTGATTTCTCTGAAGGTACAAAGAGCTTCAAAAGCCATAATTAAGTTATACAGCATCCTTATGAATCAGGAAAGTGTCATCAAAACCTTTTGAGTGATCAGTATATCTGGTCACAACAAAGATGGTTTTTTTTCCTCTAGATTTTAAGATCTGTGAACTTTAATCATTATCTCAAAGTGGTAGCTTCTGGTTTTGATATGAATTAAGAACATTCTCAATTAAAGATATGCAGTGAAAAAACTTTGTATGGATTATCTTTGCAACATTTTAGTATATTTTGTTCCTTTGGTGAAATCGGTGAGAGATTAGCCAGTTAATTGTTTCCAGCACCTTGAGGTTGATTCCTATGAAGTGTACAGCAGTTGTGGAGAGGGAAGCTCATATAATGTCTCAGTGTTGTTCCAGGTGCCCAACCGTAGAGACAGCAAGATTTGTGTAACCCACCTGAGTAACTGCCTGTGCAGCACATCTGGATGATGTCAGTTTTTTGTGAATGCTCAGTAAATCCCTCATGTCAGGGAGAGGGTTGTTGTCTGTTTGTTGAGAAGACTACAGGGAAAAAAGTGCAGATGAGAAGTTTCATCTCACTAAGCAGCTTCCTCCAGAACCCTTCTCTTGAAGGACTTCTGTTGACCTAAACTTACCCTACATATTATTTCTTTTTCATTTTACTTTTAGTAGGTAGGACAAATGTCTGGCCAATAACCTTGCTGTTTAAGAGTGACTTGGAAGATCATGGATATGTTATATTGACACTGAGTCAGCAGTTGTCTTGCTGTACACGTCAGAATGACTGAGGCTTCGGCAGGCAGCCAAAAGCCATTTGTAGCATATTTCTTCACAGAACACTGCTGTAGTAAGGAAGAGTTGGTAGACTTTAATTGCCAGACTCACAGGTTGTGAAATACATCTTCAGTATCTTTTAACTTTGGCCTTTTGTAGTAATTTCTTTTCAGCTTCATCTACAAAATTCATTTATTGGTGATTTAATTCAATTATAAAGGAACATTGAGAGACATAGTGAGAACAAGGCTACTGAAGCCTTGAGTAGGTCTGCCCTGAGCAGATGTAATCTGCAGTGTCTAAGGAGAGCTTGTGCACACCATAGCCACATCTGTGTTGGGGCATCTGGCAGTACCCTGGGTGTGTGGGCAGAGATGAGTTTTTGCAGATCTCACCAGAAAACGAGTATTCTGCTCATGCATGAGGGCAGGTTTTAACTTTTAATTTTGACCCATGCTGGAAACAGGCAGAGATTTTAAAGATATGTTCATCAAAAACACTTGGATGGCAAAAGCCTTGATACAACGCAATCATTGAGCAAGAATGTGTCTTCTCCCAGTGTCCAGGTAAGAGTCATAGCCTTGGATGTACTCTGGAAGAATCCGCTTTATGGAAACAGTAGTAGAGAAAATTGCCCCCAAAATGAAACGGTCCCAGCAAGTTGTGCTTAGGAGACTGAAGATATTCTGCTCCTACTTTCAAACTGCAGAGAGAGATTAACTTCAAATTAACTCAGCAATAATAAAGCACAATTTTAAATGCTCTCAGATTCCACTTGAATTACAAAAAGACACCAAAATGAAATAATTTTGTTGTTCCAAGCTAAAACATTCAAAATGTTAGGGTTAAAAAGATAAACTTGTGATTTTTGAATTCTTGTGACTATGTGGTTTGATGCTGCATTTAATTACTCAGTCACATAAATGCTCTTTTTGGAAGTTCCTCATTCATTGGACAAAATAGAGAGTTTGCTTAATTAGTGTATGTTGACTTTTTTTTTGTCCTCTTTCAACATGTGGGTAAAGGGTTGAAATTACTACATGTTACCGTTACCTGCTCTGAAGAACACATTCATTTCCTTCAGGTACTTTTATGCTCTGTGCATTGTTAGAATCTGGGGTGCTTTAGCAAAAGCATTGTTATGAGATAAATGAGGCTGTTTTGCACTGTGAAGATGAGGGGGAGTGATCTATGGCATAGATGTGAAAATTAAAGTAGTCTGGAAAAAGAAAAAATTGAACTCTTTTAATTGAAACTTCCCTACAGAAGTCCTGTGGCAGGAAAATGACTTGTTGGAGGGAAACTTTCCATGACAGTGTTTGCTAAAGTTATAAGTGGCTGAAAATAAGGTCACGTAAAGGAAACATCATTCTTGGTATTAAACAGTGCTGTAGCCCTGTCTTATAGCAGCAGCAGACCTGCTTGTTGGTACTTTTAACATACAACATATTTAATTCAGCATTTTCTTCCCTAACTGTTTTATCTGTATATTTTGTCTGACAAAGATGTTAGACTAACATAGGAATTGTCTTTAAGAAAAATATATTTTTAACAATGCGGGGGTATGGTAGAGATGATTCATGTATTCTGTATGTCAACTTACGTAATACACAATGAAGAAGAGACAGTTTCATAGCATATCTTTAAGAGTCTGGTGAGTGATCAGTGTTGTATATGCTGTGCTGTACTAGGCTTTTAACATGAACAAGGGACATAAGTTGGTTGCATGATTATGCTATGCTATTTGCAATATCTGTTGTATTTTGCCTCAAATTACATCAGACCTTTGGCTGTAATGCTTTTTAATGTTTTTTTTCATCTTTGAAAAGCGGGAATATGGAAAATCTATTGATTCTGTTGTCTGAATTAAATGTAGTATGCACAAAAGCTAAACTAGTCCTAGAAACTGCATCAAAACTTTTAATTTTCCTAGTCTTTTATGCTGGTGATATGAACATGGTAACAGATCTAAGCAGATACCACTTGGTCTGTAAGTGATTTCATCACTTAAGCTCTGATAAATCCCTCCCAAGAAATGCCAGAGGGGTGGTACTGAATAAAGCATCTTTGTGTAGTCCCATGTCCCGGAATACTTTTAGGTGTTGCTTAGGGATTTATTGTCATAGGTGTCTGCACAGCAGAGCTCAAGAATCAATGCTTCTGTTCTCTCCACAAAAACAGAAGCTGTTTACTGTGGTGACACAGCCAAGCCCTTGTTGGGTGAATTTTTGGGACTTTAGATAATTTTCTCCTGATTTACAAAGACTTGCAGTGGTTTGTTTCATTAGGGTCTATGGGGAGAAGGTGTAAGCTGTTTGAATTAGCCCACATAGGCATGCCCAAGTGATTTCCTGTTGTCTTACAAGGGAGCCTGTGACAAAACAGTGAGTTGAACTTGGGCTTCCTGAGAAATAGTCTAGAGTTCATAGAAACAGCCTGGTTTTCTTCAGACTGGAGTAAACTTCCTTCTGGGTATTTATTTTTGATTGCTAGTAGCAAAGAAATGCTAAAAAATAGAGCACACCCCCCTCAGCAGAATCTCTTCAAGTATTTGGTGGCTCTATGGCATGTGCTGCTTCTGACTCACCAGCATTAGGAAAATGCATTATCAGAAAGTATTTGAGCTTCTTTCCTGAGCAGCTGAATAAACTCCTTCCTTGAGGCAAATATTGTTGCATTGTAGACAGACATCTTTATCACAGTTTAGTCTGGGGCTAAAAGATATTTCTTGCCTTCGTTTCCTCTTCCCCTCACCCCATCTGCTCCTATTCAGCCTATTACTGAAAGGCTTCAGTATAGCAAAAGACATGAGATAAGTTCTCCTTGGAAGCTGGAGTGTGTGTGAGAGCAAAGGCAATTTTTTTCTGTCAGTCAGCATGTAGCAGTTCCTACCCATAATCTATTTTTCTTCTGTTTAAAGAAGGTACTAGTTAATGGTCATTCTTCACTTTTGACACAAATATTAATTGTTTCTTTGTGTAGCCTTTCTGTGGAGTTGATGAGAAAGTAGAAAGGAATATGGGAGATCATCATTTAGCAGCAGTTAGTGCAAGAGGATACAGGATGGCTGTCAAGGCTGGGGAAGTATTAGGCAGCAGGATCAACTAACTTTGGCAGTCCTTCACACCTGGTGTGTTCTGAATATACTGTTTAGGCTGTCTGTAGCAGCTTACCTGTCTCAACTAATTACCCTGACAACCAAAGCCTGCAGATCCATGATGTGTGCTGGAAGAAGTAGAGAGAGCAAGCAGATCTGGTGCTGTCTTTTGCTCCCAGTGAACTTTGATTTCACCAGTTTTGCTCCCCTGAGTTTGGACATGGGCCTGGGTCTTCAAAGTTGGAAATTAATATCAACTCACTTTCCTGGAACAGTTGGAACTTTGTTCAATAAGATGTCTCTTATTTCTCCAGAGACCCATATGCCTGAGAGCTCTATCTTCTCAATTAAACCACAGCCCCTCTCATTTTCAATTTCCTGTGATTGCTGAAAGGTGATTTTTCTTGTACTTGTTACCATTTCTTCAGGGTTTTTTCTTTCTTTCTTTGTCTGTATTCCTAGTGGAATTTGACTATGTTAACAAATTGTTTGTGGATATCTGAATAAGGATTTTTCAGGGCTGTAAGGATGGTTGTTTTTAAATCATTTCAAATTACTTGTGTTCCAATTCATTCAATGACTGAGATTGCAATGGAGAGGGGGAAAATAAGAGGGGTAAAAAATCCCAGAATGCAATACTATGGAATGTGGGGGAAGATTCCCATACCTGTTTTCTTAATTAGCACCAAAGTTACCACTGTGATCTCTTGGATTTCCTCTACTTAGAAAAAGGATAATACAAAATTGTTAATAAAAGAGGCTCCAGGCCAGGAACTGTGCTTAGCCAAAATCCCTTCTACAGGGAAGATATCTTTGTCTCCTGTTTCGGTATCGCATCTCAGCAATCCTCAATAGCACAGTGTGGACTTGTGTTCTTTTCACTGTTCTTGTTTGGCTTTTCCTGTTCTACAGAAAACACTGAATTATTGCTCATATTTTGATCTTGTCTTATCACTTGATCTTGAATTTAGCAAATTTTCACTAGATTAGGTTGCTTTTTTGAGCATGTTGCATTTCCTTAACAAAAGAAAAAAAAAAAGACATAGCATGGAGTTCCCATTCATCACCCACCCCAATCCTGGCTCTTCAAGGTGGGTAGTGTCTGCTCATTTTGTTCAAATGTCAATCTCAGAGCCCTCCTTTGTACTCACCCACTTGATTATGCTGGTGTGCTAAGGAGCAGATGTTTTAATTGGCAGACTGTATTTGAGGGTTTTCCTTGCAGAGTTCTTCACAGCAGTCTCCCTTGAAGAGTCTGTTGCAAAGGTTCTGCTGATGATCAGGTAAAGGTGTTTGCCTTGTGGCCCTTTATGGGGATTTAGAGAGAAGAGAGCACCAAGGAACTCTAGCAGAACTAGTTTGATTGCAAATGACTGGTCTTCACTGATTTGTCACAGATTTGCTGAGGCAGGAATGAGAATTACCCTGTGACCGCTGAGAGGATGCGGGAGGAAGGAGGGACCTGTTAAAAGTCTGAGAACTGCTTACCAGAGTTTCAATATTGCAGGAACCCAAATAACATTGGTTGTTTCTTTTTCTTGCTCTAAGATGAATATGGACACCCATAGCTCCAACTGCAGAATGAGGAACTACTCGGACAAATAATTAAAAAATCTATGCCAGATAAAAGCAATTCAAAACAAATATCTTTCCTTCTGAAGAGGTCTGTAGTGTGTCTTACTTGTTCAGGACTACTTGCCACTGAATAAGGGACAGGTAATGCAGAGTAGGAAAAGTTGGTGAAGTTGCTTGCTTGATGTGTTATTAGAAAAGGGAGGGTAAACTGGAGAAGTAGACACTAAACTAAAAAGGAAGATATAGAATTCTACAATATATATTTTTTTATTAAAGCTATATTTTGAAAAAATATTAGAGGAATGGGCAAAGGTTTAAGCTGCTGAAAGGATCAGACAAGTAGTTTCTGAATGAATGTTATGGCCATTAGATTTGGCAAGTCATGACAACATAAGAAAATTAATAAAACCTTGTGCATTCTGAGTCAGGGAAACGTTCTTTATTATGTTTACAGAGCTCCAGTAAAGATATTTATAGTCTGTAAATATCAAATCCATGTTATTTGAATAGTTACTTTCATGTCTTTATTTTGTAGAGGCAGGATGCAAATATTAATTTTATTGAGAAGGAGATAAGTGAAAGAGAAAACAGGTTCCAGCCAGGTAGATCAGTCTTGGGGTGGGAACATGGTGTGCTGAAGTGCCCACACAGTGCTGCCAACGTATATGAGTCATGAGTACTAATGCCACTTCCATTTATAGATTCCTTAGGAACAGAGGCAGCTATACATGCCATTGAGTGGCAAATTTTTTTAAGAAGGTTTGGACTGAAAAAGTTGAGCTCTACAGAACTGATTAAATCAACAGAAGGTGTCCAGAGTAGTTCCTCTTTGAGAAGTTACTGAAGTGTTTGCCAAATGCAACTCCTGTCCTCTGGGGAAGTTCCAAAGCTTCAATAACTGCTTTTGTCCCCAGAATATTCAAGTGATCATAAATGTTCATATAAGATATTAAAAATGAAATATTATGCTTCAGAAGAATATTAATATTTTGAAGTGCAAACTTCTTGAAACAGAATGTTTGATTCTGATTTTTCTAAGGGAAAATTCCAAAATATTAAGAGCAAATTGAATCAGATTCCCATTCTGAAAATTCCAGGCTGAAATGTTGTTCAGTTCCAGTTATTTCATCTATAAGGCATAAGCTGGCCATAGATTGAAGGACTACAGTGCCTTGAACTGTCTGTATATACTATATGTGGAATGAGCCATATAAGCTGTGAATAACCATGCAGTATAGCAGACTTCAACAGATTAAGAACACCATATATATTGTACTCATTAATTTAATACTCATGCACCTACTTTATATATGTATGTGCTCATGTATTAGGTAAATTAATTTATATCTCCACACATCAAGCATTTATTGAGAAACCTAGGTTCTGAAGGAATAGGAGTTCCAGACTCCTCTTCTAGTATTTTATATCAAGGAAGGTCTTCATGGCCTTAAATAATCCAAGTTGCAAAATATCCACTGTAGATAAGGTGTTTGTACCTTAAATAATTATCAAGCACCCTGTTGGGATATTTGTTGTTTCTATTATTTCCATTTAAAATAATATTTTTCTTACTCTTTATTACATGTAACATGGGATGAATTTAAGGAATCTTACTGTTCTCGTATATACACACATGTGCATATACATATGTATATTTTTATAGTTATGGCTACATCTAAGGACAGTCTCTCAGAATCAGAATTTATCACTTCTCAAGAGAGGAAGTTTCTGCCATCCAGATGGGAGCACACATAATGTCACACATTTAAGCCCTATGAATGTAGTTCAGGTTGAGAGCTTGAAATTGTCACTTGTGTCCTATATGAATGCCTTAACCTTGAGGCAATTTTTGAGGTGTTATGATTTCAGTCTCTCTTGTGAAAACGGTTCTGCTTTATGTAAGTAATTAAAATACTAATTGAATCTGGATCTTTCACAACTTGAGATGAGTCCTATAACCAGCGGGCTTACAAAAACAGCCTTGTTAGACCTGTGAATGTGTAATTAGTTATACAAGATGAGGTTACTCCAGTAGAATAATTGAGAGCAACTCACCTGAGAATAGCAGAGAGCCTGGTAATTAGTGCACTCACCTAAGCTGGAGGATATCCACTCATTCCTGGTATGACTTAGCCTGAGTTAGGATTTGAATTGTGGCATCTCAGATCTCCAGTGAGGCTGTGACTAGTTAGATTGTGGATTGTTTCAGAGACAGCTTGTCTAGATTTTCTCAATTTTTAGGTGGTTTGGGGGTTTTCTGGATGAGGAGCAAGAGAAAAACATCCTTAAAAAATTTTATAGCAGAAGAGTTTCCTCTTGTGTAGCTATATTAAAGGTAACTGCACAAGAAATTCAAGAACTTCAAAAAGAGTATTTACCAGTAAATTAATAAATTACTCCTGAAATAATTAATTTGTTTTTAATATTATGTTTTACAATAATACATAATAAAAGTCACTCCTGTTGCTGATAGGAAAGTAGACAATGGGAAACATGATGGCCTGTATTTGTGTCTTGATTTCTGCAAGTGTTTATACATTTTTCTTTCTCCTGACATCAGAGTTATGGAAAAGCCTTAGCACTGTGTTTATAATAGATTCTGCAAACTTAGCAGCAGTTCCTTTGGGAAAACAAACCCTGCATATCTAGGAAATGTTGCAACCTATCTGCCTTTAATATAGGATATGACCAGCTTCCTTCTTGCATAGTACATGGTGTCTGCCTGTGTGCCTGCTGGCACTCTCCACAGACAGGTCCCAGACAGTTCTGATATGAGCTGTTCCCTTCCAGATGTTCTCTACCCACCAGGATGGATCGGTGAAGAATATTGGCGAGACACTCTGGACTAGCATGTGCTGCTCAAATTCTTGACTGTATTTTTTTTCTTGGAATTGAATTGAGAGATGCTCTCCAAAATGGGATGGGACTGTGTGCAGTACACTCAGCAACAACTTGACCCCCAAATTTTATTGACGCCTTACAGTATTTTAAGAAGAAAATGATTTCACAGAAGACCTTTTTGTCCTCTCTAAAAATTCACTGTTTGCATATGACCAGATAATTTGTGCCATCCCTTAGAAAATAAAAGGGTAAGCACTCCTGCAGTAATTGCTGGCTTTAGCATTTAGTGGATTATATAACCCTACTC
Organism: Mesitornis unicolor; assembly: GCF_000695765.1. NCBI lineage: Eukaryota > Metazoa > Chordata > Aves > Mesitornithiformes > Mesitornithidae > Mesitornis > Mesitornis unicolor. Next base: position 113,588 of record NW_010161556.1, on the reverse strand, counting down.
ATGCGGCATTGTGCTTTAGCTGTCCAATACTTATTTTAAATTGCTGAATCTGTCTATAAATTTATCTGTTCTGTTACCTGCTTTGATTGCCTTTAAGTAGTTTTGCTCCATAATTCATATAAGGGACCAGGCATACTGAGGCAGAGTTATGTTTCTGTCACAACGTGTTGCATATTCATTGTGCAAATCAAAATGGTTACTGTCCTTAACTGCAAGCTCTCTCAGCTCTGAAGCCTCTGTTTTTCAAATGAAAATTCCATTGTATTGTCTGGTGCCAGTGAATCATTGTAAAACACGCTCTGTTTCTCTCACCTAAGCAAGCCTGTGACACTGTGCCAGACTTGACTGGAGCAGCCCTCTGACTATAGTAGAGAAACAGAATATGAATCCTTCCCCAGCAACTCCTTTTAATTCTTTTTGGCAGTTCCTCTTTTTGGCTTTCAGAGGCAGACATTACTGAAGAAGCCTTGTTTTGACTTAACTGCTAGATCTGACGTTCAGTAATTGGAAGCACTGAAGTGAAGCCTAGATCCACTACCATAAATTGACGTTCAGTGGTAAGATAAAGGATTCTTGTCCTTTTATTCTGACTCCGAGCTACCTGGTGCCCTATGTGTCCACATTCTCACTTGAGATATTTTGAAAGTTTGGATGGGAGTTGTTTCTAGTCCTGTATTTTTGGACCAGTCAGGGGACCAAACACTTTCTCTAATGTCATGGTGTCCTAGACTTTTCTTTTTACGTCAATTAACTGGAGATGAACCCTCATTCTGTATTACCATTCTAGCTCTCCTATTTGCTTTTGTTCAGTTTTCAGGTTATCACTTGATATTAGAGTCACATCTGCAGCATTCTTAAAGCATGTGTTATCGACGTCTGTCACTTCCTTCTTGTTAGGCTTTAATATCTTATGTTCGCATGTTCAGCCTACTGATGCTGTATTTCTGTCAAAGGGATTCTGGAAGTCTCCCATGAGGTTTTTAAATGAGTTGATCTCTTTTATCAAATGCTGTTGTGAAGTTCTATGACTCTGCTGCAGGCAAGGAGAACAGACCTAATAACACAACTGAAAAATTTGTATTTAGTATCAGTTTTGATTCATGCTGCTTTTTTATCCCCTTCAAACTTTTACAAGTTTATAAAAGCCACTTGCTGCCTTGACTTTCATTGCTTCAGCTGATGGTGAGTTTAATCATCATCATATGTTCTACTTCCCAAAAAGGTAAAATGATATAAACTTATTGATATTCCTCTATTTGCTGGGGGGTTGGCTTGGAATAATTAAAAGCTATGGTTTTTGTCTTCCCTGTCAATGAAATGACCAATATATTTTGCTGTGACTGCTGATAACTGGTCCCTTTCTTCACTTGAGAACTGAAATGAAAATCATCCAATTTGTCCTGTTTTTTCTAGGTCCAAATTGTAGCATTCCCTTTTAATGTTTTAGCAGTGTTCTCTTTAAATGAACACAAGTTGATATTGGAGCTTTGGCCAGAATTGAGTTGTTTTCCTTATGAAGATAAGCGGTTTTTTATTATTTTTTTTCACTCTCGCTGGCAGAGATCTGTTTTTCAAGGTTTTGCCTGGACCTGTGATTCATAGATTCTTTTAGTTTTTTTTTCCTTCTCTTTGCACAAGAGAAAAGGGTGGGAAGCAAGAGCCCAGGACTCTCTGGGATAGGTGACCCAGGACAGATGATCTGAATCTGATCCACGATGACCAATAAAGGTGTATTCTATCCTGTAAACATCATATTGGCTATAAACTGGGGATCTTGCAGGAAACTACCCCTTCAGCCCTTCCTCCTTTTTAGATTCCTTCACTTATCCTTCATGGTGGTGAAGCTCACCCCTCCCAAATTGTTGTTGACATATGGCCAGTGACTGCTGTTTGTGAACTGAGTGTAACTTTATTTTATTATCGTGGTTCTTATTCTTGTTACAATTAATTGTCATTGTTATTATTTAAGTTTGGCTTGGTTTAGTTATTAATAGTCTTTATCACAACTGACAAGTTCTTTATTTTTAAAGATTTTTTTCATGTCTTGTAACTGAATGTTAGATTAAGTTGTTGTGCCAGGGTGTGTGTTCGTTCTGCAGCTCTCATGTGTCATCAAAAAAAATTAAACTCAGTTAGTTCTTTGCTTTTCCTGGCAACATCACCAGTGATACTTAATATCACATTAAGGCAACTGATTTCTGTGCCTCCCTGATACTTGGTATCCAACTTCACTGCAAGGGTTTTGCAAGAATAGACATCCCTGTAATGGTGACAAGGCAAGTTCAGAGGATTCGTATGCTCCAGCACCCATTAAAGTCCATGCAAGGATGCTTAGCTATTTTAGACTAAGACGATTTTGGAAATCAGTTAACTGCTCTTACCTCAACTTGCCAACCTACCAATGTTCCCTCTTTTTCACTGTCTGAGAGAGAAATTAGTAAAAATGAGCACTATTTTTTTACTGGAAAATGTAGTAGATTGTCTTTTTTGTAAGTGTCTCTTCCCTAGTTTTAAACCTTGCCTGTGTTACAGTTTTTCTTATACAAAAGGTGTACCACTATCACTAGCAGTTCACCTGCAGTGGCAGTGATGGTGGGACACTGAGTGTGCAGAGCCCTCAAGTTTCTGCAGCTGCTTGCAGTGATAGATCACCTTAAGCCAGCTCAGAGCAATTCACTGTTTTTTGAAAACAATTGCCAGAGTTAACAAGCCTCAACTGCTGCTCCTGACACTCTGGATATGTATAGTGCTGAGTTGCCCTTAGCTGCAGCGAGGATGCCTTTGTATAGATAGGGCTGTATGTGGGTCAATTTTGAATACTCAAAATCCAATTGTCCTGGTTTGAGCTAAATAGAACTAATTTTCTATTTAGTGATTTTACTTTTCAGCTCAGTCTCTTCTAAGTGGCTGAGCTTGCTGAAACTAGCAGCATGTTTTTCCATACAGTGTGATAATTTCAAGGTCACTGTCTCACCATGGGTGCTGTGTTTGCGCCTACAAGGGGAGGGAAGCGGACCCAGAAATTACCAACGAGGTATTCCATCCCACATACGTCATACTCAGTATTAAAGCCGAGGGATCACAAGGGTCTCAACCCTTCCATCTCGATCTGGCAATGAGCAGAACCCTGCTAGTTCATCTGCCTCTGATCCTGATCCATGTGTTTTTGCATCCTTCTCCCACCTGCTGCTGAGTTTGGTCTGGGACTTTTCCAGAGCTGTGCTCCACAGAGCCTCTGGTGATGTAATTGTCACTGGGAGATGGTGGGGGGAGGATTTTATATTGGTTTTGTATCTATTTGTACATATCTGTATATATTCCATTATTTTCCTATTTACATTATTATCCTGTAGTATTAGTGATATTGTTTTATTAAATCAGATAATTTTATTTTCCAACCCATATAAGTCTCTCTCCCTTATTCTCTTTTCCCTTCTGGGGAGGAGAGAGGAGTTAATAGAGAGCATCTGTCCAGGATTTAGTGTCCAGCCCAGCCTTAAACCACACCACCAATTAAGACTGAGGGCTTTAAATTTGCCCTTCAGCTACCTTGAAGGCAAAACAATCTCACATTTGCAAAGAAAATGGTCATTTAAGGTGTTTGTCTTAGCATAGTGGCACTGTGACCAATTAAGGAAAAAATAAACAAAGTCAAAAAACCCCAAACAAACAAACAAAAACCAGAAAACTTGATGGAACACATTTTGATATGGATTTTATCTATTCAGATTGCTCAGGTGGTCACAACACAGCTTTAGTACACATAGAGAAGGAAGCTAGTTGAACAACATGTATATTCACTGTATTACTGTGTGTTTTATTATTACTATTCCTAAACACATCATCATTAGCCAATTTAACTTTTTTTTTTCCCCCCATTACATATATGTCCACAGTATAGCGAATGCAAAAGCTTAGCAAATGGTCATAGCAATACAGTGTACTCCAGCAGTAATGTCCTTTTTGACCTCTTGAAAGCCTCTCAATGCTCTTGGTACTTGTCTCTGTTGGAGAAATTCTTGTAACACAGACTATAGCAGCCAAGTAACATGAAAGCTTCCCCTTATCTGTGGTTGAAATTTGTTATAATCCATCAGAGTTAAAATTCAGTTTTCTCACATAAAAAAGGCACTTAAGAATTTCTCTGGTTTGCTGCTGTTAGAAATGTTTAAAACTGGATTCAGAAACCTGGTTTATCTAAAAGCCCATTATAAGGGGGGATTAGATTTCCATTTTGACTTTGTCTATAAAAGCTGCGTGCCAGCTGGGCCAATTGAAATGCCCCAGTTTTACATTCAGTAAAAGGTGTGATGGCATTGGTATCTGCAGTGTTTCCTACACTTCCAGGTTAGGTGAATGGCAAGTGTGACAGTAAAGCATCCGAGCTCTCCAAGCTAAAGTGTTCACTGTATTGACCATGAGTGTTTATTTCCAGAAAAGCAGTGTTTTGTGGACGGCTCATCTCTGCTGCTTCTCCTGTATGTGCAATATTATCTTAGTTTCACCAGTCAAGTGTGTGTGCAGTTGGTATTGATCTGATTTCACACACTTAGGACCAGGCAGCGTGAAATTTGGGGAGAGTCTCATCCTGAACAGGGGATGAACTCCTCTTGGCTTGGTTTAGATCAGCAAAACTGCTTCTCTTATGGTCTACTCCCGGGTGCTATGTAGTACAAGCAGTTAATATTCCAGTTTCAGGCAGAGTTAAAACTCACCTGTGCAGATAACAGCTTTCCTTCTCATGCTGGAAGTTAATGCTAATCCAGTTCAACTGGTCATCAGTTGATGGCTAAAATGAGGAAAAAGCTCTGATGAAACAAGGTATTGGGAACAACTGAGAAATTACATGGAAAGCTGATTCTAAGATACATTAATTCATTATTTTTTTTTGCGTGTTAGAAGAATTACTCTTTTTTTCCCCCTCCCTTTAATAGTATGAACTTAAGATATAAAGCTAATGCAATTACCCCTTCAGGGATAAACGATATGAAAATCTTGCAAATCACTCTTAATGTTTCAGACACAGTATGACTAAAGATTGTTCTTTCAGAGGTAATGGCTTAAAATTGTGTGTCTGGTGGATGTTCTGCAGTAGGAGAATCTTATTTGAGTTAATATATGAAGAAGAGAAGAGCCACAGACAATTTATAGGATTTAGGAACTGATTGTTATAGCCTGAAACCTGGAGGGACTCATATGAATTGTCTGTCAGAGGCTTCTAAGAAAGCTTAGTAGCCATAGTACTGATAAAAGAATCCTCTCATTGAGGATGAAATGTTTGTAAAATGAGAAAAAGCAGTGAATTAAATGGTAAGCTTTCTCAGTGTAGGTTTTTTTTTACTACTGGGTCCCGTGCTGTTTATAAATAATCTCGAAAGGGAGAGAAAAGGGAAACAATGAGTTTAGTGATAGTGTGTCACTCAGCATAGTTAGAGAAGGGCTGATTATGAAGAAATGGCAAGACTTTGCAACACTGCATGTACAAATATGATATTCAGTACAGACAAATGTAAACTGATGTATG
>NW_010161556.1:92833-107994 GCF_000695765.1 Mesitornis unicolor | reverse complement strand
GGGGGGGAGGGGGGGGTAAAGTATGCTAGGGTTATTACAGTTCCATGAAAGTGCTAGCACAGTGCTCAGTAGCTATGTCAAACACAATGGACTGCTATGAATTATTAGAGAAAAGCAGAGAACAAAACGAGTGTCATTATACCGTTGTAGAATTGCATGGTGCACCCGTGTCTTGAATACTGAGTACATCTCTGGCCTTCGAGCATTTCAGATAAGGATGGCACAGAAATAAGAACAGTACAAAGACAAGCAATTAGAGTAATCAAAGATGTGGAAAAGCTTCTGTATTAGGAACAACCAAATAATCTCAAAGCTCTTCAGCTTGAAAAGGAGACAGCTGAGGGAACTGTGATAAAAACCTCCAGAATCATGGTACTTGGAGAAGGTGAGAAGGGCCTTCTGTAAAGCAAAGAAATGAGCTACTGCTTTATGGCCTGTGTAATTAAGCTGTGGAACTCCTTGCTACCAGGTGGTAACAGCATATGTGGATTCAAATGGGACTGGACAAACTAACAGCATAAGAAACTAAGTAGCTACTGAATGTGAAGACTAGGTTTTGGCTCAGGAATTCCCTGACCCACAGCCCAGTGCCAGGAGGAAATGTCAGTATGTTCAGGCAATGTCCTCCTCTTCCTTTTTGGGCAACTGGTACAGGCTGTTGTTGGAGAGAAAATACTGGTCTCTGTGGACTTTTGGTCTGAGCCAGTGTGCTTTTTCTAAGGCTGATAAATCCCTTGTTTCAGTCTTCACTGTCCCTTGCTCCAGATGTAGCAGATCTCTCCAAGACTCCTGATTGATCTCTAGATCTATACATTTACCAGGGACATTTAATACCTGGCACCATAGGACAGATTACCAAGGGTTCATGTTTTTACTGCAGTGAAAGCTTAGCAAACCTAAGAAGAAATGCTTTACTCTGAGAGTAGCGAGACACAGGAACGGGTTGACCAGAGAAGCTGTGGATGTCCCTTCCCTGAAAGTGTTTAAGGCCAGATTGGATGTGGCTTTGAGCAACCTGGCCTAATGGAAGATGTCCCTGCCCATGGCTAGGGAGTCGGACTCGATGATCTTTAAGGTCCCTTCCAATCCAGACCATTCTGTGATTCTATGAGAAAATGTTAGGAGCCAACAAATGGATGTTTTCTGAGAAAACTTCAGTTCATCAGGAAATGTTTAGCTATCTCTAGTCTCCATTGGTATGGGATGCTTAGCAATTTACATTCTAATGAAGGGCAAAGAGATGAACAAGGTTACTACCTTGTTGGGATGTTGCTACCTGTGCCTGTGGGTGAAGCAGAGCAGCAGTGCAATATAGCTAGCAGACCTGTTCTCTGCCCTGTTCAGTGAATACCTGCATCGGTGCTTCATCACGAGTGGTTGTTATCACATTTTAGGCAGCTTATTGTCATAACAATGCCCTTTAGTACAGCTGTAGAAAATCCCTGAAGTTGTATATCTGCCTGTTCTTTACTGTTCAGTTACTCTAAGGCAGCTCTTACATCTACTGGTTTCTTTTACTAAGCATAATATTTGAAGCATAGAGTAGGTAGGAATTCTAGTCACAGGAGAAAAACAGCAGGGTTTACAGGTCAAGGAGGGAAAGGGAACATTTTTCTGGTTCACAAATTCTGTCCCGTCACATTTTCTAGTTATACAATATGTAGTCAAGTTATTGGCACATATTGTACCTGCCATCCAAGTTGTTCTCTCTAGACACTGACGACATATTTCTTGTGTCAGGAAGTACCTATTGGCATCCAGTTAATGTTACCACTAAAAATCCATTGGTGTAAATGAAAGCAATCGATTTGGTATTTTGCAACACTTCTCTGAAAATGCTTGTTATCTTATAGCATGCAAGAGCTGTAAAAATGTAATCTGATCGCAGGTAATCACCTTTCCTTAGTGCATTCAAGATCATTAATCTCAGCTCACCATGGACCTTCTCGCACAAGTTTTACAAGGTTGTCTTTGGTGGAGTTACTTCTGATTTGCAGGAAGGAGAACAGAATCATGCCCAAAATATTTATTTTTGTTTATGTGGAAAATTCACAGAGCTTTTCCCTGGAAAACTTTTCCAAATCTTACTCATTTACAACCAGTCTCAAAACTGTAAACATTTTACAACTTCCCTGTAGTGTAATGCTGTTCATTTTTTTTTCTCCTTTCCTTCTTTCTTTATAACTGTCAGTTTGCTCAGGGTGTTTCTAAACCTGATCAGGCAGAGTACAGTTGGGATGAAAAATTACTTAAAATAATGTGGTGGTCTTGATTCTTTCAGCAGTCTGTGTTTAACCAGTGACCCACTGCATTGCCTATTTGTTTCTGTAAAAGTAAAGCTGTATTGACTTAGTATCGTGGCCACCTTTCAGGCTGGGTAGTTGCATGCTTGTCTACATAAGTTTCCCTGTAACTTTTATTTCGGTAGATGACTGCATTCCGCATGTTTCATTTCAACTCCTTCTACTTTCTATTTTGTTGTTCAGTTGTCCTGTGTTACCTGAAAGTACCTTCACTTCAAATTGTGTGGCAATCCATTAAAATACTTTATCTCTTGACACACAGTGCATACTGAAATCTTCAGGGATGAAATATACCTCTATGTGTCATTGTATTATTAGCTCAACTACTATTATGTAAGAGAAAATATGGGCATATTTTCAAGTCAAAATCAAGGTGAAACAGCAGAGGACAAACACTAATAACAGAATGTTTTAATAAAAAAAAGTAAGATTATAAGTTAACCACTGAAGTTTAAATCTCTTCATAATGTTTTATATACAAATGAGTAAAAGAACTGCAGTAACAGCTTCCTAAGCAGAAAAAAATAATTTGTATTCAATTTTTTAGATTTTTAACATTACTTTTATTCTTGTATATATATATATATATATAACTTCTATTCTTGTATTCCTGGCCCTGAGGAGACGAGTGGGTTCCACAGAGATTTTTGCTAATTGCCAAATAGTTAATTTCCTTTTTTCCATATATTTCCTTTAGTCTGTGCAGTTAGAAGAAAGAGAAAGAGCCTTTACTTTCAAAACCTTTGTCATTGTTCTTCATTAAACTTGTAATTTGTCTGCTTCCAAAGTTGATGCACTTCCTACCAGGCAATGGTCATAATGGCAAGTCTGCTGTATTCAAGGGCTATTGCTTGTTATGTGACATTTATGGCTCTTGCCTCTGAAAATTTTAGCAGGCTTTACTGTCATAGCAAAATGTCTTTCTACATTAGCATGTGTATATATAAAATAAAGATTAATAAGTAATAATGTGAAATAAGTTAAATCAGTTTTTATTTTTACCTTGTCTTTAATCACCAACCTCAGGTGCACTAGGATATTAAGTATAGCTCCATTTTGTCTAAAGCTATTATATTTCTCCATTTTGCTCTCTTCTGCTGTTGACATATGTGGCACTTCCCTACTTCTGCAATTTCATTTGATCTTATGTTGATACATCCATGCACCTTAGATGTTGATGGACTGGACCTCTTTCTTTCATGGTGTACATAAGGGATAAACTTTTATTCCAGGCAGTAACAGCCGACACCAATCTCTTTGGGAATCAAACTGCATTTCACTCTTCTGCAAAGACCTTTGAGGTATTTGTCTCCCCATGTCTGGTGCTTTTTAGATATGGACAGTTACTCTTCCATCTCTCAAGAGACCATAGAATCATAGGAGAGTTTAGGTTGGAAGGGAGCTTAAAGGTTATCAAGTTCTAACCCCCCTGCAATGAGCAGGGACATCTTCAAGTAGATCAGGTTGCTGAGAGTCCCACCCAACCTGATCTCAAATGTTTCCAGGAATGGGGCATCTACCACCCCTCTAGGCAACCTGCTCCAGTGTTTCACTACTCTCACAGTAAAAAATTGCTTTCTTATCTATTTCTATTTATCCTTATCTTCCTTATATCTAGTCTAAATCTACCCTCTTTCAGTTTAAAACCGTTACCCCTTGTCCTCACTATGAGCCCTACTAAAAAGTAGTCCTGTCTTTCTTATAAGCCCCCTTTCAGAATTGAAATAAGGTCACAATAAGGTCTTCCCAGAGCCTTCTCTTCTCCAGGCTGAACTACAACCCTCTCAGCCTTTCCTCATAGGAGAAGTGATCCAGCCATCTGATCCTCTTTGTGCACCTCTTCTGTACCTGCTCCAACAGGGCTGTGTTTTTCTCTGAGGACTTCAGAGCTGGACACAGTACTCCAGGTGGGGTCTCACCAGATCAGAGTAGAGAGGGAGAATCCCTTTCCTCAACCTGCTAGTTGTGCTTCTTTTGATACAGCTCAGGCTACAGTTGACCTTCTGGGCTGAAAGCACACATTGCCATATTATGTCTAGCTTTTCGTCCACCAGTTACCCCCAAGTCATTCTGATACTGGGGATTGCCCTCACAGAGGTGCAGAACCTTGCAGTTGGCCTTGTTGAGCTTCAGGCTTTAGCATCTTATGCCAGTATTGTTCAGACTGTTCTCAAAAAGCCTGCAGTGTATCAATGCGGATGCTCAACCATAGCTTTTTGCTGAATGTCGTACTGGGACCACTCAGTCTGCCACCAAGCTTTATTAGCTTTCTATGGTTCCCCTTAGGAACTGTTGACTATACAGAACAAAAGAGTAAGGCAATCATTCTCATTCTTTTTGGCAGGTTAATTTATATGAAATGAATGTTGGATGGTGCCTTCTGGGCACATTTTATATGACTTACTGGTAGTTCACATTCGCTGCCTTGAGGCACTCCTCATGACCTAGTATAAGCAAGGATGTATGATTCAAGGAATGTGTTGGCTGCCATCCGTCCTGGCTGGTGCACTCTTTCAGATGTGTCCCTTGAGGCTAAGCACAAGAATAAAGCAGCTGGAAAGATTTTGCCCAGTTTTAAAACACTTTCCTTTTGTTTAGGCATGACTTAATCTTTTAGCCATTAATTTATTATGCAAAACCAATCAAACATCTGTGGCTAAAGTTCAGGGGAATTAATACATTGTCTGTAGACTTGTTTGAAAGAGAAGTGCCTTATTCCTAAGTTACAGTTCTTGGTAACTTTCTATGAAGAAAGAATGGCCCAACCTAACTCATTTAATGTTGCATGAGTGTTAGGACATTTCTACAATTTTCTCACTAAGCTCTTGAAACTAAACTACCTGTTAGTGTAATTTACATGAGAAAACAACTTCCCCTCTGAACTAGTCATATAGCAAGAGAACAATGCCATTACTTTAGTGAGCTTTGTACCGTTTGTGTTTGACAGTAGAGCACATGAACTTTAACATACATAACTGTGCATGCCTGTTGTTCACCGGAGTGTTTTTCATAGTTCCCAGTGATTTTCACTGCCTTTCTTTCATTATTTTTTTTTTACCCTTGACACCATGTACTCATCCTGTGGAGAATTTTAGGTTTAAAAAAGAAAACTAGTGTATATGCTGGATTCAGCATAAGCTGAGCTCCTCAGCTTTCACAGGGAGACAAATAGTTATATCATAGTCATTTGTCACCTGCAATGTCTATGCACCACTGACAGTTACAGTCTGAGGTACTACATATTTCTGATTTCTTAAAAAGGGAGCAAGTGTACAAATCTGTATGATACCACTTTGTGAATGCTGACATTCTATGGCAATTACTATCTGTTCTGTAAAACTGATTTGGGATGGTTCTGTCCCTTTTCTCTGGGAGTGAAGCATTCATCTCCCTCCATTGCAGTTATTAATCCACAGAACAGATTATGCCATTTGGTACTAACAAGACCAGTAAAGCACAGAAACAGTTTGGGTCACTAGACTCACATTTTTCCTCTTACAGATAATTTCCCTCTGTTTGTGAGGAAAAAGGGAGCCTGTCTGAGGATTTGTGAAAAGGGACTTCATGAGCCTTAGGTTACCGTAGACCTGATTCTCTCTGTCCCTTGGGTCTCCCATTTCTCCTTTTCTGCTAACTACTACTCTGTACAGGGAATAATCCATGTTTCAGTAGAATTGGGTGTAGTTAAAGGTGCTCTGCAGCCCAAGTGTATCTGGCCCTGAAAATTACTTGTGTGTCCATGCTTTTTGGCTGCTTAAGTGAAATTCTGAACTGTCTCTAGGGTTATTGTTAAAATAGTTTTCTGCTCCTTTTGTTTGCACAGACATCTAGACATCAGTGAGGACTGCTGCTCTTTCAGTGCTCTTCCTCAGTTGGCTTTTTCTAACCATTGAGTATCTTTTTAAAAATTATTTTATTTTCCCCTACATAGTAGGTATTTCGTCTGCTTCCACATGCTATGTATTGCAGATTCTGAGGCAGCACAGGAAAAAAGTTTCTCAAGGGAGAAGTTGAACTGTTAATTGTTTCAAGCTGTAATTTAACTGTATGAATATATTAGGTACTCTGTATTCTGAGGTTTTACAAAAAGTCTTTAACTTACAAACCATTTGTATGAATATGGATGCTTTCGCAACATAATTTTTTATTTTTAAGTTTTTCCATTCCAGAATACCAGAGATAATGGAATGACAAAATTAACTACAGGAAGAGCCATGAACAAATACTGCAGTCCATGAATATTGCCTTGACTCTGAGATGCGAATTTAAAGAGTCCCTCAAGATATGATTTTGTAAACAGTGTTAGCATAAAGCAGGTGGTTTAGTATATGACTACTGTTGCTTAATGGATTTCCAACAACATTAAGCGCTGCTCCACCCAGAAAAACACATGCATAACAACTGGAAATTAAAAATGCCTTTTATTTCTATAAATTGTATCTTTGTCAGAGCAGGCTTTTATAAACTTTTTAATGATCCAAGCAGGTATAATTTCACAGAATCACAGAACGTTAGGGATTGGAAGGGACCTCAAAAGATCATCCAGTCCAATCCCCCTGCCGGAGCAGGAACACCTAGATGAGGTTGCACAGGAAGGCATCCAGGCGGGTTTTGAATGTCTCCAGAGAAGGAGACTCCACAACCTCTCTGGGCAGCCTGTTCCAGTGCTCTGTCACCCTCACTGAGAAGAAGTTTCTTCTCAAATTTAAGTGGAACCTCCTGTGTTCCATTTGAGGTAAAATATTCCAAACCCATGTTGTTAACATAATTTTAAAAGATTTTGTCACATCTTATTGTTGAAAAGTTGAAAAGTTTGTTCTGATATGCAGCCTAAATATTCTCTGTTAATTTTATCGTATTGCTTCTAGTTCTGATACACATGATCCTCCTTAATATTCCCTTATTACCATCCCAACTACTTTCTCCTTACCTTTGTATGTTTTAGTTCTCTTAGCTACTTCTTAGTTCTCTACAACTCTATAGAATAGTAAACTAAAATTTCTTTCATCTCGTTTGATTCTCTGTGTCACCCTTTGCTCTTGGAGTAGCAGGCGAGTGCTGCCCTGGCCAGAATGAAGGTGAGTGTACCATCTTGCTGCCCTATGCATTTCCCTGGGGCTTCTTGGAAGCAGGAAGGCTGGAGAGAGGACCCTTTCCAGCTGTGCTGCCTTGAATGCTGTGGCATTTTTGGTGGGTAACAGCAGTCAGAAATGAGGGAGTTTATATTGGGTTAGACAAAAAGTAATTTTGCTTTTTTTTTCTTTTTTTTTTTTCACCAATAGACATACATGTCTTGAAAATTAACTCACTTCATTGTAAACTGCAAATTCATTGTGTAACTTGGCAGCTGACAGTTCAAGCTTTTTTTAGGGAAAACAAGTGTGTGACTTCATTAACAATTATTTATTTGGTGTTGATTTCAAAATGAAGAATTAAAGGGAACATTTTCATCATATTTTGCTGTATTTCTAAAAAGGAAAAGACACTGTTCAATCTCATAAAAAGTTGTGATATGTATGGTGAAGATGCCTTAAAACTACAGTAGTATCAGAAGTGGTTTGCTAAATTTTGATTTGGAGATTCTGATGTTAAAGATGCACCATGCTCAGCAAGGCCATTCAAAGTTGCTAACAACAAATAAAGGCATTGATTGAATCCAATCAGTGTTTAATGACATGAGAGATTGCTGATAATCTTAACATATTGAAATCGAGTGCTGAAAACCATTTAGAACAACTTGGATACATTAGGAAGCTTGATATTTGGTACCACATGAGTTTAAAGAAACTAATCTCACTAAGTGTGTTGACATCTGAGATTCTCTCTTGAAGTGTAAAGAAAGCAATCCATTTTTGACATGCATGATAACAGGAGATGCAAAATGGATTGTCAACAACAATGGATGAAAAAGATCATGAAACAAGCATGAGGAACCAGCACAAAGCACTTCAAAAACCAGATATTCATCAAAGAAAGATTCTACTGTCAGTCTGGTGGGATTTCAAAGGTATTTTGCATTGCTTCCAAGAAACCAAACCATTATTTTGGACATGTACTGTCATCAACTGGATAAATTAAATAATACCATCAAACAGAAGCATCCAGAATTGTGAATTGCAAAGATGTTGTGTTTCACCATGATAATGCCAGGCCACATACAAGTTTGTTCACCTGTCAAAAATTGTTGCAGCTTGGATGGGATGTGTTACAACATCCACCATATTCACCAGACCTGGCACCACCAGACTACCATTTGTTTCACCCTTTACAAAATGCCCTGGATGGTGAAGCCTTCACTGCTGATGAGGATATCAAATTGTTCTTGGAACAGTTTTTTGCCAAGAGAATGAAGTTGCCAGAAAGATGACAAAACATAATTGAACAAAATGGACACTATATTGTTTAATACAGTTTTTGTTTCTCATGAAAAAGTCACCTTTCATTTCCCTAGAAAAAAAAACTCGGTGAGTTTTTGACCAACCCAGTAGCATCTCCCTGAGAATTTAACACATAGCAGCTCATGCTTTTGTTAGAGACACTTTTTCAAAGGCTTGGGAGAGGGTGAAATCTGCTCATCTCTTCAGATGTTTCCTAGTGGCTGCTCAGCTGTGTTTCCAGTAACACTTAGAGCTGCTCTCCAAGAGATGATGATCCAGCCCTCCTGAGATTGCACAATTGTACTGTGTTGCCATACTTTATAACAGTGTTGCAGAAGACGTGTTGAACTACAGAGTACTATTTATTGGGGCTTGGATAGTTTTTAACAATTTTGTTAGCATAAGCATAAAACAATAATTGCAGTTGAAGAAAAAACAAAAGGCACTACAGATGGCCTATGCTGAATCTGTGTTACAGACTCTGCTAGTTATGTTGCTAGTTATGTCTATGGTAACATCCCTGTGTAAAACTTCATCAGTAATTTTGTTTCTGAGGAAGCAATGATCAAGAGACACTGTGTTAAAGAACCTGCTATCTACGGTAGCTGCAGAATGCAGTGATTCTAACTGCAGAAACCTCCCTTATTGGGGGAAGAAAACCCAATGCCAAAACCAAAAACCCCACCATAAACCCAAAAGAACCAAACCAAACAGAAAAACACCCCCATACAAACAAAAAAACCACAACCCCTTACTGTTTAAAAATTGCATATTAGCTAGATATCTGGTAAGTGTGTATAAGTCCGTCTAGGTACTTAGCATTTCTTTTAAAGAAAACAGCAGCAACAGAATGATTTTGTTCTGTCAACAACTGGAATTCCTTCTGTGGCTGGTATGATAGCTGTGACTTTGCACATTAAAAGAAGCAATCTGCTGCTCCCGCTAATCCTTTCAGCCCCTCCTGAGTATTTCTGGAGCTATGTAGTCTGAGTTCATCAATGTTAGCATAGAATCAAACAAATATTTTCCAGAGTATTAAAAATGTTGTTTATAATGAAAGTCCTGTAATTACTATCTCTGTTTTCAACAGGCTAGCAGATGGAAGGCTGTGCTGGGAGAACATCGTCTGCTTAGCCAGGCCACCATCTCCATGCCTCCCTTGCCAATCTGATTCTG
The DNA here is from genome assembly GCF_000695765.1 of Mesitornis unicolor. NCBI lineage: Eukaryota > Metazoa > Chordata > Aves > Mesitornithiformes > Mesitornithidae > Mesitornis > Mesitornis unicolor. The sequence goes on along the minus strand of NW_010161556.1, from coordinate 98,138 downwards.
AAGTGTAGCCTGAAAACACTAGCTTTTGTCTTATTTTTGTGGATGCTCCTCAAACTGTTGTGTTTTGATCCTTCCTTCCTGTACCTCTGTGATTTGGCTTCTGCTGCTATATCTACATATGATCTACAGATCACATATCTTGATGCTTTTGGTGTCTTCTGCCCCCAGCAGTGATGGCAGTCTCGACTCCCTGGTAGTTTCCAGGACATCCTTTCATACGACTCATAGTACTCCTTGGGTGGAGCAATGCAGTTTTGAGACTTTTCTAGCTAGTGTAGCCTGTATAAAGTTGAAAAATTTTTACATTCTGTGTCAGACCATTTGCTTTTCTTATCTGAGAAAGTGAAGGAGGTAAAGAGTTGATTGCAGCAGAAGTTGAAGTATAAATGTAAACAACTTGCTATTTTATTTCTGAAATGTAAAAATACAAACTGAGCTAGCATGTTATCCTGCCAATGGCATAAGAAAACATAATGGATACTTGTTTAGGAGAATTCTTTGTTTTAAAGGCATTGTGCCATATTCTTAAAAAAAAAATAAAGAAATTAAAAATGCATTAGGTTTCTGTCTTAATCTACCAAGTAGTACTGGAACTTCAACTTAATTTTCCAAGAAGTCCATTAAAAGGCATAAATATTCAAATGTATCAGCAAATTGAGTCATCCAGTTACACTCTTAGCATTACATATTTTTGCTTCCCTGCTCCAGAGCAAAGCAGGGAAGCAGTAAAATTGCAACAAGCTGCTGAGATTCACTTTCTGACAAATGACCTTGCAGGGATGCATAGTCATTAATCTGCCAAGACTGTGACCCAGATCCCTGTTCCTCCTGTGTTGATTGGGTTCACCTGATTGCATCAGCTGTCACCTGATTCCTGGTGACATCACAGGTTCACCTGACCTAAACCCTGTGCTTGAAGAAGGTAATTAAGATGAGCAGAAAAGAGCAGCAGCTTGGAAAGACAAACTGGTAGACACCCTTCAGTTTCTGTCTTCTCACAGGAGTGTAATTTCAGAATTATTATGAAAGGAGGGAGACTGTTCAATGAATAGCACTCTGTGATTTTTGCTTGGATTTTTTTTTTCCCCAGACTGGTTGTAAGGAAATTGTCTTAATGATTTTAGAAAGCCAACAAGAAAACAATATCTGACTCCCCCTATTCAAATGGACTTGTACATACATGGATATCCACTAGCTCCAGTCACCTTCCTAGGGTGTCTGTCTCGCTCTCCTCAATACCACCAAATATGGTGTATTTGAGTTTGGCGGTGGCCTCTGCTGTAGTTAGCTGGTCTAGAGCTTGCACCCTGATGGCCTAAAGACTTCCATCCTGTAGCCAATGTGTATTCTTGTTCCTTTTTCCCAGGTTTCCCAGAAGGGTTTGATTGGGGAGGCTGCAACCTCAGGAATTGAGAAAGAAAGTATGGGCTTTCTCAGTTGTTGCTCTCAACAGATGCATGCCATGGCATAGATTGGAAAATTTCAGCCAGTCCTGGTCCTTTTCCTGTTCATCTATGCTGGAGAAGAGCAGCAACAGCCATCCTGAGCTGCTCTCTACCTTGTGTCGGCCCAACCTGGAGGAAGCACATGCCAGAGAATAAGGGGGGATCTGGAGAGCTCCATTTTCTGTGTGAGTTTAAGGGCAAGGACAATCCAAGAGGTTGGAATTTGTAATGTGTGGATTTCCACTTGCCATTCTTAGAAGTTTCTTTTCTTCCTCACATTTACTCAAGCAAAAGTCCACCTGAAATAAATGATGGCTTGTCCATAAAGGTCTTGCATTGATCTAGGAGATTGATTGGTTTTCACTTCCTTAACTTTCTAGTTAGCATCTCTTGTACTTAAGTGAATAGTAGAATCTTTAATTATTGGGCTTTCTAGAGAATTGTCTATTCTGATTGTTTTTTAGTGAAAAGATGCTTAACAGAATAGCAAATATTCCAGTAAGAAAATACATGTTTTGGTGGGGTAGAGGGACTACTAGTAACTAAATGTGTGCTGCCTTGGGGTGGGATTCTTCATGTTCTCTTTCTTTTGAAGACAACTACTTTCTTCTGACAATTGCCAGAAGTTCCTTTCCCCTCCCCCCAACTTTGTAAACCTTAGTCAGTTGGAAAATAGGAGCTTGACTGTATTTGAAACCCACCTTTATTAATGAATCCAACCTTTATTAATGTTTTAGTACTTAGTTCTGAAAATTAGGACTCTTTTTCTCATATGTCAATTTAGACTACAAATTATTGAAAATCAGTTGTCCAAATAAACCCAGGAAGACCTATTTAACAAGTTATGTTTCATCTCCACAGTGGATTTATGAATTGACTTTTGTGTATGTGCATCAGGGTTAGAGAGATGATAGTGAAATGTATGTTCCAACCAAGTGTACATCTAGAATGCCAGCTATGCAAAATTAATTTTGAACTGTTTAAAATTGCAAAGCAAGTTTCAGAAAACATTTCATTTAATCTTTTTCAGTCTGAAGAATACAATCACTGATCAGTGGCAAAAAATACAAAATTGCTTTTGTCAAAGTAACTTTTTAGCTGTTAGAACCACATTTTTAAAGGTAAATCTTAATTTTACTCTAAATGCGACTACTTTCATAAATAATGCATACCTAGTAGTGTGTTTACTGTATTAGTGCCTGTCCTCATTTACAGTTTCATGAAAGATGTAGTTGACAGAGGAAGAGAGGTCTATATTCATAGCACAGGCATCACTTTTCCTTTTGTATTAAGTACCAAGCCACAGCACTGTGTATTTCCTTCTAAGCTCGATAAACTCCTCTGGGACTCTGCCAGATGATTGCAATGCACCAGACCAGTCAGCTTTTGTTACTCTCGGTTAGGGTGGCCACTTCGATTAGTGCTTGTCCTAATGCACACTGTGCTGGCATCTGCAGGCCACTATGGATAGGATGAGTGCTGCAAACTGCTATATGGCCCAGATAGAAAATTATTTTCCTCACTTCCCCAAGCAGCAAATCTTCTCTGACTGCAATGCACAGTGTCGTTCACAGCCTGAGCCCTCTAGGCTGACTCTACATTTTTTGATTTCACTCAGTGTCAGAGGAAGTAAATACATGGATAAATCATTTCATGCCATGATGCACAATACAGAAGTTACTTGAAACTCTCAAGACAGATTATTTTAAAATGCTTTTTCAGTATGTAATTAATAGGACTTAAGAGTTATTTCCTTAAAGAAGAGCTCAAAGCCTTTGAAGCAAATTTTGTCTTAAGTTGTTATTTTCATCCTATTAGAAACCATAAGAGATGAATAGGCCTAAAATTGTCAAATTGTAGCTTGTCGTCAAATTTCCTCTTGCTGTGGAGAGGAGTTGGTTAGATTATGCCTCTGAATGAAATTTAAAGATGTCAGATGCTATTTGCTAGCATCATACTTTTTCCATTTTGACCAGGTAAAAAGATTTTATTATAGGTCCTGGCTGTGTATTACATCCTAGTATAGTGTGTACTATATGTTAGTATAAGTCCTGGTTACATGTTACACAGTCTACTCTTGCTTTGTTTTCTTTGGCCCTTGAACTGCTCCATACAGATTGCAAATGTTTCTAATAACAGCATAAGGTCAGCTGGTCAGCACTGGGACTGAATCCCATACAGTGGTAAGAAATTACCCAAAACAGGTAATATCAAAAGCTCCTACTCCCTGGGACTCATTACACGTTGCAGCCAGTCTTGAGTGAGGATGTGGAGTCCTGAGAAGCCCAACATCTCTGCCCTGTAAAATATTTCTGGAGCTCTGTCAAGTGCACAGTACGTGCTCTTTGGACTTTGGCTGTCTGAAGTTTTCTTGTACAAGTTATTAGGTCGTATATATTGCCTGATCCAGCTAAGTTTTGAGATAACAGTCTCTTTTCAATAAAAAGTTTTATGTAATAAATTTAGGAGGGGATTATTCTTCTTAAGTTGTATTAAATAGAAAATGCTACAGTGGGCAAAGTCAGCCACACTCCGTGGTTTCAAGTCCTACCTCCTGGTCTGTGGAAAGGGTCACTGCTGTCACCCTCATGAGATCCTGAGCAAACTGCTTCCAATCAGTACTGGCATTTGGGCAAACTTACTTTCACCTCTAACAATCAGCACTGTGTGAGGCAGTACAGTCTCCTTCCTCCTCTTCTTTTAATGATTCTGCATTGCTGCCATTGCCAATTTAATTCACTGCTTCATTTATTTTCCAGTCAAAATAGCCAAACTTCCATACTTCTCATTAGCTGACTAGTAATAAAGGATCATGACTGAGTTGGGGTACAAATGACAAATTTGAAGTTAGCATATTGTATACCACATGTTGATGGATGTTAATGAGCTTCGTGTTCTCCCAGCCATGTCACCTCTGATTCAGTCAGGGTCTGAAAATAAAATGTATCTGGAGTACCAGCAATTTATTTCCTGCCATCAGAGATTAATCTGTGTCCATCTTTAGGAAGGAAATCAACTTGGATTAAATTTTGCTTTGGCTTTATGTGGTACTGAATTACAGCACATGGTGGTATTTTCAGGATATGGAAGGGCAGATCCTCCTGCCTGGAGCTGATGACTGGGAATGGAGCTCACATGGGACCCAGCACTCTGTGGGGACACTGACAACTGGGTTACTTTCCCTTTTCCCTCTGCTTTTGCTAGTCCCTGCCCTTGTAGCCCTTCAGAAAGGGGACTAGGCTGTGCGGTGTACTCTCTGATGCAGACAAGGCAAAGCATATATGTCTTGGTAATAGCAGAAGTGTGATCCAAGCCTTTTTTCTCTGTCTCATGCACTCCCAGGCTGTCCTTGCTACCACAGAATTTGCTGGAGTTTAGTGTCGCCGAAAATGGGACCTGAAAGCAGAGGTGGGAGTGGGAGAGGCAGTGTCTGTCACGAGCCTGAGCAACTGTGGGGAGGGTTGGAAAGCAGAGAAGCACCTTCTGTGCCTCAGTGCCCCTGCTGGAGTCTGGTTTTCTATGTCTTATCATCTGCAACTCGGCAAGATAGGCAAGCGTGCTCAGAGTCAAATGCAGACATCATTCCACCAAACTCTTGTTTTTCACTCGCTACTGACCTTGCGCCAAAGGCTTTGGTGAGGACAAAGCTTTTTGTGCTTTGCCTTAGTGTAAAGCTCAGTGTTTTTTGGGAAGTCTGACATCAGTCTAATTGTCACACAGCTGGTTAAAGTTTTCTTTTTCTCTTTGGTTTGGTTTTGCCTGTGAGCCTGTTTGAATAGAAAGTGGGTTATTAACAGCTCATATTAACAACATTTGTGACTAATAAATTATTTAAAATGAAGAGTAAATGATCATGCATT
>NW_010161556.1:19004-92802 GCF_000695765.1 Mesitornis unicolor | reverse complement strand
TCCCTACACAAATTATAATGCAGCTGTATTAGATATTTTCCTTGTGTTAAGAGTTTTCATTACTATTAAACAATGACGATGTCATACTACTATGAATAAAACCTACTAATATGCAAAAGATGTTATACTCATTTTGTATTGCTTTAACTTGGATAGATACTGGGCACAATGTAGGATATAGCCCAAAGTGACAAATCTTATTTAGTGGTGAGAATTTAATTTCACATAATTTTTTCAAGGTCCCAATATCTCTGTCATCTCAGGGTTAAAAAAAAGAGTGGAGTCAGCTAGTTAAATCATAATGAATTTATATATACAAGTTTTTAAACTTATGTTGGTTGACTATATAAAGCAATTGTAGAGTTTTAGAGATGCTATCATTCTTTATGAGTATTCATCATCTGATGAGAACTGGTAATTTTGAAAACTGTTGTGTTCAAAATCAAAATGTAGACTTTATGGTGTGCCTGCCGTAGATTTTGAATCCATTAGTCCATAGTACCCACACATCTTTTTACTCTTTTAATGTCTGCAAGTAATCAATAACTTAAGTTTTGTCTCTGTTGCATTTTTTTATACTTCCCCTTTCTGTGATATGATGAAAACTTTAAGGAGCACTTTATGCAGTCTCATGCTTCTCGGAGAGGATTCTACATTAGAATTCTGAATAATTAGGAAAGATATTAAAATTAAGAAATTCTTCAAATAAAAATTCTTTTTTAAAATTGTTACCACTTGGTATTGGTATTAACCAGTTGTTGCATTTCAAAACAGTCTGTGCTCATTTATATACATACAAAAGTATCTGGGATAAAGACACTGCATGGCATTTTCAAAAGCACAGATGGCAGCTAAGCAGTTCAATCTTTCTTGGCCCAACACTGGACCAAATGTTCTGTCACAGCTGTGGGAATTAATAATGTAGCAGGAAAAATGATTAAATGTTATAAATAGGTCACTTTTCATTTCTAGGAGTCAAGTAGAAAAGAGAAACCCCTTTGTCTATGTAAGCGCTCAGTCTACATCTCTGTGTTGTGACCCCTTTCCTCCTTCCTTGCGGTAAGGAGGAGGAGAAGGTACAAGTTGGTGCAAACTATAGTTTTATCCACATATAGGTCTCTTTCTGCTGACAGGGCAGGTCAAGGGAAGTTGTAATTAAATGATAATGAATCTATTACTTATGATGCTCTGTCCTATGTTATTTTCATGAGGAGAGACTTCAGATGGGAGCGTGAATTTGCTCAGCTGTAGGTGATGTCATCTATTACCCTTCCTTGAAGAACAACCATGGCTAATACTTGTAAAGCAGCTTTGATTAGGGAAGGGGCTAAACTCAAGAGGTGCTAAAAAGCACTCTGTGATGGATGTGGCAAGTGAGTTCTGTGAAACTGCTCACAGACCAACTTCCCTGAACATCACACAGCTCGGTGCCTTTGCATGCGAATTTCTTCTGTATGTAAATTGAGGTGCAACGGGAATAAGTGCAATTCAGGATCATCTCCTAAATCTGCAAGCAAAAAGGCACATAAATCTGTGAGATCTGATGACAGAGGACAGACTACTAACCCTGTTTTGAGTCTGAATGTCTCTATAATAGCGTCTGCTGTCATTTCGGATGACGTGTGTATTATTCTGCTTTGTCATCTGCATACTGTTTTAGGGAATTAGAAATAAATTACAGATTACAGGATTCAGTCCTGCAAAGATTTATGTGGAACATTTTGCTCTCTTTCATAAGTGCTATGAGGTCATCTGTGTCATTCTGTTGGAACAAAATTTACATTTGTTTTCCTTACTAGGAAATTATGGCAGGAACAATAGTAAAGAGTATGATAAGAAAGATTCTTAGTAACCAGTTCTCAAGTGTTTGTGGTTTTTTTTTTCCTAAGAAAAGACAGGATAAAATACTATATTCTGACATTCTGTGTAAACATGCTTGCACTCCTCACTCTTTTAAAATTCTGTTTTAATCTTTTTTAAACATGAAAATTGAAATTTGCAGTTTCATTCTGGAACAGGAATCAATGGCACAAAGTTTAATATTGCTGAAATTACATGCCTGCCCAGTTATTTCTTTCTCTCTGCAACTCCTTCCTACTCTTCACTGCTGTTCTGTTCCATCCCCAAAATGCCTGAAGCAAAATAAGATAATAAAATCAATAACTAAAATAAAATACTGAAATGCTTTATCAGAGACTAGTATGACATCTGCTTTCCTGAATGCTTCTCTAGCGGACAGTCCAAGGGACTGAGCTGCTGGATAGCTTCTGAAAGCTGTGGCATTGAAAAGAAATCAGTTTGACCTACTGAGGGGGTGCTAATCCTCGCTGGGATTAACAATCTAATCAAATGAGTTTGATAAATATTTGAGGATGTCTCAAGCACTTATAATTACTCTGCTGATGAGAAGTATGTAAATCATGGAGGAAAACCTTATGCTATTTGATTTCTGTGCTCTGTTTTTATTTATTTTATTTTTTATTTCACTGAAGTATTTGAAACTACAAGAAAGCTAGAGCCTTTGCAGAGACTTGCTGGCTGCATTGGCTTCCAGGAGTACTCTCTTGCTTCTGAACACAAGTGTAACTTGCCCTGCACCCTATACCTTTTCTGTCCCTGCAAGCTCTTGCCCTGTTTTCTGAGCTGGGAAGATGTTAATGCCTGCTTTCATGGTCATTTGTGAAGGCTAAATCCAGTGATTAACATAGTTCAAACTTCTTTGGTTTATAGAGGAGAGGGCTGCTCCAAATAGGAATTGTCATTCCAGTGGAGGGAATTTATAGACAAGACTGCTGCTGGCACAGAATTAGAGCACTGCTTTAGCTGAAGTCTGATTTAAGAACAATACAAAGTTGAAACAGAAGCCACATTGTTTTAACTCACTTTCTAAATGCAGTGGACCTTTTGAAATTACAGGGGAAAGAGGTGTATCATGCGTGGTTTTCCATCTAGTGACAATAAAGTTAAATGAACACAAATGTGTTGATCATTCAGAAACAAAACAAGTAGCATTACTGATCCCTTGCTCCCCTTACCCATATGCTGATTCATGTTCAGCGAGTGGCTCTCCACTGCACCACCCAATTTTGAATTCACTTGGTCTGCTCACAGAGTTATCTGTTCAGCATTACTCTGCCTGGCTGGCTGTGTACTTGGAGTGCAGAATATAGAGTTAATTCTGCTCAGGCATGCCTTTGATTTATTCAGCCTCATGGCTTTCAGTAGCATTCTGATTTCTTTATAGTGCCAATTAGTGTTAGTGAAAAATGAAAGCAGCAGCACTTAGGAACTTATATTTGAAATATTTTTGACATTATGCTAACGCTTAACAGTATCACCCAAATAGCAAGTGTGGCAGCTGAATACTGCTCTAATTAAATTTTTCAGACCAGGTGTGTAAAAATAAAAACAGAACACCAAAAGCACGCACATTTTAATGAGTAAATCTTCCTTTAATTATGTTCTGACCAGGCATCTGGGCTGAAATTAAAAAGTAACTTTTCTTTGTTCTGGATTCTGTTTGATATCCTCATTGTTTAATTTGGACATGTATTTTTTTACACACTCAGCTGTTGCTGTTGGACCGCATGTGGCTGCACATATGCAGTGTCTGCCATATCTATATCACTGGACAGAAATTCCTGCTAAAGGAGGAGGCAGCTTTAATATCATGGATCCTTTACAAAAAAACAGAGACTTCTGTGGAGACAGTAGCAGTAAGGTCTTTCACATGATTGAGAATGAAAACCTCACTGAAATCTAGCTTCCCCTTTAGAAAAGCAGTTATGCAAGGGGTGAGTGCTGATAGGTTGCAAAAATTTGTGCCTAGAAGCACAGAAGATAATGAGTTGTTGTAGATGTGTGTCATGTTGTTGGTTGTTTTATGGTTGCCATGGGAAGACTCATTACAAAGTACATGAGCAGCATCCTACCTAGACCTGGGAAAGATTATGGAACAGATAATATGGATAAAAGTAGAATAAGGCTTCTCAAGAAGGAATTTTGTGCAAAATGCTAATCAAAATAGAAGTTTTACCATTCCATCTCATTCTCCAGATGCAAGAGATACTATGTATAACTTACAAAAAGCAAGACAAAAGCCTTTGGCCTTTTACAAACCTAAACCCTTCTAAGTGCTCAACCTTCAGGGCTTGGATTGTTAAGCAAGTTCCCTAAGAAGTGTCCCAAGCTGTACACTGGGATGGCATGAGGCTGGTGTGTAAGCTAGAGTGGCACTGCACGGTCTCTGTTAAGATGGAGATCAGGTGCCTGTATGTGCTGTATGAGGGAGTTGTTATATGCCCAAAAGATAAGAGAAATACAAGTCCTGAAAAAGTAATTCTTTCAGGAATTTGTATTAGTCTCTTCAGCATGCCCTGACAAACCTCTGTGAGGTGACAGAAGTAGTAACATAGAAAATCCTAAGTACTCTTTCAGACAATAGAAGTATTTGTGTATAATGAGCCTCTTACAGTAGAGTTATTATTCTTCATTCTTTTTTTGACACATAAAGAGATTTGGGGAGAAAAAACATTTTGGAACTTCATCTCTACTCAAGATTTTTATAGACTTATGTGAGGGTATGTATTGCTACTTATTTTCTAATGTGAAAGCTTTATTGCATCTAAAACAAATTGTGTCTTTTGGAGGAAGGTTTGTAATGAAGTTGAATTATCAGTTGCATTTTATATTAAAAAGTTCTTTGTGGAAGCATCTATTGGAAAAAATGCATTTTAAGGGACAGCTTATAAAGACATAGTGATCTGTGGGGTTTAGATGGGTTTTTTTGGCCACCTGAACTTTTCCCTGAAAAGTTGAAAGTATAACAAAAACTTTCCTTGATAAATGAAATATACAGTGATGATTTTGCTGTTTATTGAGCATCAGGTGTGCATTAGGTGTGCTTAAAATCTGATCACAGCTTACATTCAAAGAAATTTGTTTTTGTTATCTCAGACTCCCCTGAATTATAGACTGTAAACTTATGTTAAAGAGAGATTTTTCTTTAAATTGGGATCTAGCAAAACTCAGATCAATGAATAAGACAAAAAAGCATTTGGAAGCATAATCAACCACTATTCTGGTGAGTGAAAAAAAGATAAGTTCATGCTATTATATTTAACATCATATTATTCGATATACAATGAAGCCAGCTATACGAAATGCAAATGAGTGAAGCACATAGCTATTAAATAATCTGTTACTGTTTTCCTATATTTGAAATAATTAAAGGTTCTGATTTCTTTTTCTGTGATTTTCCACGGTGTCTTTGATTAGCTGTTTCTATATTTTACAAAATGTTTTAGTTCCTCAAATTAAGACACAGTAATTATTGATTTTTGCACTGTTGTTTTTGTATTAGTCAGACACCTAATATGTATTTATGCTTATATAGGGAGCATGCATCTTCTCTGAAAAGCTGACAGTAAACAGAGTTGAAAACAGTGAATGAAGTAGATAGCTTTGTGTAGATGAGTAATCCCTTCCTGATTAAAATATTGCTTGAGTATATTTCCCTTTATTGTCTTAAATAGAAACATGCTTGTATATACTTGCTATAGGTCTTAAATGAGAAGTAAAAAGGCTAAATACTTGCATTTGTGTTTTATGTACTCTCTTTTCTTTCTGGTTAATTTAATTTAAGATGTAAATCTGCAAGTGTGGTGTTTTGGATTTTGGTTTTTTGTTTGTTTTGTTATTTTTTAATACATTATTGAATCCTGCAAATGTAATTAATGGCAAGAAATCTCAAAGAATTTGATGGTGATCTTTCAGAAGGTATAATGCCATTGTTGGATGTATGTTGTCCTTTGTTCCCTCTTTTCAAAAAGATGGAAGAAGGCATTGTGTCATTGCCTGTATCAATTAGTAAATTAATAGCTTCTCATCATGCGTCTTGAATGCAGTAATTAATGTCACTTCATGTCATGTTTCAAAACTTGACAACTGTGGAGTTAAGAAATGTTTTGAAGCTTCCCAGCCTCACAGCTGGCACATGTATGTATTTACCATGGGGAATCCCAGGCAGAACTGTGGTAGCCCCAGCATCTCTGCTGTAAGTCCATCAGAATCATGGAGTCACGAAAAGCTAAAGATATTGGCCATATGGTTCCCCTGTGTGCTGCTGGTTGTACAAGCTGGCTTGTCTTGCCTGTGACAAGCTCAGGATTGACCTTTGACAACTCTAAAACAGAACACCACGTCCCCATCAGTGATCAGAGCAATTATTCTCAATTTGGTTTAAAGAGGGGACCTGTCTACGAGTAAAATATATGCTAAAAAAATACGAAAGACATAAAGACAAAGGCAACTAAGGTGTGGAGACTCAGTTTCAGGTGGAATCAACTTACCATACCAGGTAAGGTCCTGTTTGATATTGGAACAAAGCCTACCTCATGGCCAGCTGTCCTGAAAGGGTGCAGACCTGCCATCCTACTCCTGCATGCTCCCATCATCTCCCTTTGGTCATCCAAACTCTCAGGGACCAGTTCAGGAGCTAAACCAGCAGAAAATTAGTGTAAGATACCTCCTCTGCTCCTTGAACCAATCCACTGCAGGCTTCTTGGCAAAAGGCAAGAGAAAACATTAGGGGAAAGGAAGAGAGAAGGTGAGACAGCAGGGGAACCTCTTTATCAGTAGCAATGGAGTGTTATGATGTCACACTGTATCACTGTAATGATCATGAGCTAAAGCAGTGGATGCCCATTAAGTGAAGCAGATGGTGTAACATGATGAGGCATGGAGTTGTAAGGGGATGACACTGTATTTAAGAAGGACCCAGTTCTGTTCTTAACTTTATCACAGACTTGCTGAGAGTCTTTGAGCAAACAGTTTCCCACCTCATTGCCTGCTTCTCCATTTAAAGTGGCAATAACATTGCCTTCTTGTCGACAGTTGCTATTCAGATGATTAGATGTCCTCTGGAAGGAAATGTTATGAAAGCAAGATCATAAAGTGCAGAACTCTAAATATGGAACATTAGTAAAAGGCATACTAATTTTCTGTACTTCAGTGTTGCTTGGACCTACAGGCTTTATAAAGGAGCTTTGTTTTTAATTAAAGTTAAAGCTTCATTACTCCTGAGTAGATAAGAGCTCAATCTGAAAATATCATTGCTATTCAGAACTACCATAGTCTATTGCAAGTCATCTGTGAATCATCTTTAATTAACAAGGTGCTCTGTTACAGGGCTGTCTGAACAATGACAGGCTATTCTTTGCAACCCTCTAAGCTAAAGTCTATTAGCTTTTAATTATCTCAGTTATTTTTAATATTCTGTAAAAGCTGTTTGTGGGATTTGCCTGCTAAAGAACTCCCAAAAAGCAAAGTTGCCATTGGAAAATAAGGACCTCCAAGCTCCCCAAGAAGGATATGCAAATTCCCGGGAATATGTAGAAATCAGAGCTGACATGGAGTTTCTGTCCAATCTGTTTGTATGAGCTTTAGACCCACTGTTTATTTTCAGCTAAGATACCATCTGAAAATGTGCTAGGTTTGAGAGGCAAGTAAAATAATGAAGACAGTCAAATCATATTTGAGTTGAGAGTAAAGATTTGCAACATGCCAATGCTTGGAAGACATTCAATGTGGCTTCATGATCTTCCTTAAAAGACAAGTTACTGAGCCTGGTAATAGGCAAAAGAGAGAAGAAAAACAAATATGTGTTTTCCATACCTAGAAACTGTAAATAGTAAAGCTGAGCTGCTAATAGCAAGTTGTCTACATAGGCAGTGCATATTAGCTTCTACCGCCAACTGTCTCAGACTGAAGGATTGAAACCCAGCTGGATATTAATTCAACAGTCAGCATTTAATATATCTGAAAAGAATGTATTCTGTGCCTGTTTGTTTAGAGATAATGCAGTGGAAAGGATACTTATGGAAGTGTTTGTGAGGAATGCGTTTCCCACTAAGCATAAAGAGACTGCCTGGTTAGGCAATGAGCCTTTGGTCATTGAAGGCTTAGGACAGCGGCATACCCAGTGTCACCCATTTGGTAGAAGCCAGCATATCAGATATGTGTCCATACATTGCTCTTGTATTTTCCAACCTGTATTTGCTAAATCTCTATGCTATAGTTCACAAGTCTTTCTGGGGACATGTGAATTTTTCAGGTACCTTTTCTTCCTTTTCCATCCTTGTGCCTTTTAAAGGGGTTATTGTTTGCTGGTATCTTCCCATGGCTGCAGAAGTTAGGTAAGGCTGGGAAGATAGTGCAGATGAGGCTTGTTTTGTTTTCACTGTAAAAGGGTAGACGGTATGATTAGCAGAATTTAGCATTACTTCACTGAAATTTGAGAGACTAAGTGTCAGAAAATGTATTTTGGGAGATAATTGTAATTAGAACAATGCTGATGTGGTACCATAATTCAAACCAAAACGACAACAAAAAAAGATGTTTACAAGCAGGAAGACTGAAATAGGAACATTCCATAAATTTAATGTTCTCCTGTTATAGTTTGATGCATGTCGTTTTGCTGATGGGAGGCATGGCATGTGCTTAAGAATAGGAACAAGGGAACTGTGAGTGACTGTTATGGTTTAAGGGTTAACAGCCTGAAAGGGAAGGACAGGTGGTATCTGTAGGACCCTGGGGGGGTCAGAGATCAGTACTGTTCCCTCCCCTTTCCAGCCACAGTCTATAAAAACCCGAGGAGGCCTGAGGTTTTCGCGGGCTGTTTCCTGGTTTCCTGGGCTGCTTCCTGTTGCATCTCAGGACGGCTGGGGCTACCTCCACGTGCTCGGCAGCATCCACCACCATCCGCTCTCGGCACCACTGCAGTCCCTGGTGACGAGTCACAGCGGTCACGAGGCACTGCTCGGACACTTCCACTTGGGACTACTGGGATCGGGTTTTGTATATAGTTAAATATCCTTTGTCCCTTATTCTCTTTTCCTTTCCCCTGTTGTTTTTCATTAAACTTGTTAAAGTCTTAACTTCCAACCTTGTGTGAAGCATCTTTTCTCTATTCCCTTTTTTTTAATCCTCCCCTGGGAGGGTAGGGGACAACAGAGAGAAAATTCTGCTCCCTGGGCTTGCCCTGAACCTTAAACGGAGACAGTGACACAGTGACTATGTCTGCTCTGTGCACACCAAGAGTTGAACAGGTAGGGTGTTTGAGAAGGGGTTGTAGAAGGAAGAAGAAATCACACAGTAGTGCCTGTGTAGTATAAGAAATTCTTAATATTCCATGTATGTTATCTGAAAGCATAATCACAGAGGAGATAAGAAAAGTCCAGAAAAGAAACATGCAAATGTATAGGCAGACATGCCAAGATTTAGTTAAGAGATTGGCATTCTTTAACTTGAACAGTGATTTCTTCAAAATTGCAACACAGAGAACAGCTATCTTACTCTATCATTTGAACAATCACGTGACTGTAGGAAAATTCTCATTTAAGGACACTAAATTGAGTTCTAATCCATGGTAGCACAGTGAGCTTGCTGTCAGTAGAGGTTTGCAGCAAGCCCCCATTTTGTTGAGAAATTACTGAGGGAAGGGCAATTTCTTTTGAAACTGTTTTCAAGTTGTACAACTTAAACAAAGGTAATCCTATATTATCCCTCAGGATATACATGAATGAACACAAAGTTGAAGACTACGTGGCATGAATTGTCTTTTTTTAAAAAAAGCAACAATTATTGGTCAATGAAAGATACTTTTTGAGTTTAACATGATCCGTACGAGAAATCCCATGTATCCTTGATGACTTCTTTAAATAATATAGGTAGTGTTTCCAGAACTTTATTGCTTATCACAAATGCGTAAAGTATAACAACAATAATTTCTGGTTCAGGAGCAATTGCTTTATGTCAGTATTTATACAGCTTTGTTGTACGGAGAAAGCAATGCTGTTATTGCTAGTAGTCATAGTAGAGTATGTTTGAGTTCTGATGCTGAGGTGCTTGAAAGTAAGAAAAGTGTGGGCTGCTTCACTTCTACAAGAATCAGGTAATCTGGTGAAAAGCACATATTCAAATGAAAGTAATAGATACAACTAATTACATTTCTTTGTAAAGTAGATGGCCTTATATACTTTTAAATGAGAAATGCTAAAATAATTAAAATCTGAATTTTTAAACTTCAATTTTATGACAATTCTTGCAGAGAAAAAAGCACAATGACTTCACTTGGAAATTTTGAATTGAAGGATGATTTAAACTTTTAAGGCTTGCCTACATTGAACCAATTCTAATTAAAATTTAAATAATGATATTTTATTTCATTATACTATGCACAACACATGCATCCCTGCTATTGACAAGTATTATGAAAATTTGTATTTTTTTTTAAATTTAAAAATAACTGTGGGTCATGTTTGCCTCTTACTAGTAAATGTATCTTATCTTATATTACATCTCTGGGGAGACCTAAGTCAAGAGAGCTGTTGAAAAACTGGGAAAAGCTACTAAAATGGCCAGGTCCTAGAGCACATTATTTACAAGAAGAAGTTGAGTGAGCTGAGTTTGGATACTTGAGTAAAGAAGATGCTAAGGGGTGATGTAAGAGCAGTCTACATCTATGTGAAGGATGGTCAGAAGGTGAAGGTGCCGAACTCTTCTTGATAACACCAGCTAAAAACAGTTGTGGTCAGTGGCTGCAAATGCCAGCAAGGGAGGCTCAGGTTGGAGGACGGGAAAAACTTCACCTAGAAGGTAAAGCAGCACTGGAGTAGGTCACCCAGCAAGACTGTGGAGCCTTCATCTGCAGATGCTCAATACTTAGCTAGATAAAGTCACAGCTGACCTGATCTAGTGCTGACGATGGCCCTGCTGTGAGCAAGTGACTGGGCTAGGGACCACTGACATTTGTATGCTTTCTATTATATTCTGCTATGGTGAAATAATTCAAAATATTGTATGGTAGGAAAGAATCTGCAAGCCATTCAAGAAATGTTCTGAGTTTCTCTGAAACTTCACAGGAAATGTTGAGAATGTCTTTTTTGTCTGCCAAGTTGTGCATATTTTTAGGGAATACTAAGTTTTAAGCATCTCCAAATCAGAGTGCTCTACTGAGTTACAGGCTTTAAAATTGCAAAATTTTAAAAATTATTTAAGAACTGTACAATTATCTGAGAAATATTAGATGGTGGTATTAATCCCATGTTTGCTTAGCTTCATTCTTTTTCAAATAAAAAGCCTCAAGTAGTATCGAAACTTAAATTAAGCCTAGGGTAAAATATAGATTATGCATTAGTGCTTTTGAGGGGAAAATTTCTCATAGTAATATTGAAGTTGTCACCAAAACAAGCATTAATAAATTCCAAGGTAATGGTATACTTAAAAGAAATGCTTATTTATCAAGGGAAAAATGCACTGTTAAGGTATACGACCAAAATTAATTTTGATCACTGATGATTCCAAGAGGCAGAAAAATATGAGAATGCCCATCTAAAAAAAGATATTTCTTAATGCTCCATAAAATTCAAGACATGATAAAGAATTCATTTATACAGAAAAGGTCAGAATACTCAGCTAGTGTGGTAATACAACCAAGTACGGACTTCAGTGAAGGATTATAAAGTGGGTTTCTGTTCTGGGGGAACCATGAAGGAAGAAAAGGGACATGGCCCACCTACTGCAAAGCTTGCTTTCTGCATTTGAGAGTCCACCATTTTTTCTTTTTCTTTTTTTTAAATGTATTTCCTCCCTGTCCTTTGAAATCCTATCCTTTCTCACTCAGTCTCTGGAGGATCCACAGCTAGACAAAATTGGTCTAATGCTGTAGGGTTAGGGCAAGTGACTCCACAGCTCCACAGAACAAGAACCAGCATTATTAAGAAACCTCATTTTTCTTAACGTGCTTTCCAAATTGGCAGCACAACAAACTTTTCTTTGTCCTCCCCTACTTCGTATCTCCTATGTGTCTGAGAATGTAGGTTATTGTTTGGAACTCTCTCATAAAGGGAATTGAAGGAGTGAAAGGTTTACAGACAGAGTGGTTGATTTGCTTTATACTGTCTATCTTTTTCCTAAAAGTTGGTCTCATCCTCCTGCTTTTTATTTTCTAACTACTGCTTGAATTTTTTGCCTGTTGAATGAGCACTAAACAAAGCAGATGCATGTTCACACTGTGTACTTAAAGTAGCCTGGGAAAGAAACATGCCTTTGCTCCAAGTCAGGTCAACGTATGAAGTCTTTCATAACAAGAAGTGTTGCTTTAAAGTTGCAAAAAGTCTTCATGGGTCCAATAGAACCAACTCCTAGCCTGCAAGAAGTGAAGGAAGGAGCTTTAGGTCCAGTTACATGTTAGATTCATGCCATTAACATTGCAAATAATTAACAACACTTTAGTTAGAGCGGTATTTCTAGCTTCAAGTGTGTTAAAGGTTTTGTCAGAATAAAAAAAATCCTGACTGTTTTTTAAAATTATACTATTAAAAAAAAGGTGCATTTTGGGTGATTTTAAATACTTCTCAGCCTTTGTTAAGTATGGCATGCAATCTTCAGCCTTCTTGCCCCTATCCCCCAGCTGAAGGAATATAAATGTTGTGAAATGAAAGAGAAGACAATACACACTGCCCAGAAAAACATCTTCAGCATCAGAAAGACATTGCTGTCAGAGGTTTCAAAGGAGTGATCTTGAGACTGTTCTGGTATAATATTTTTATAAATAACTTCAAAACCAAAGCTAAGAAAAAGATGAAATTTGCTGATAGCATAAAATTAGGAAGTGCCAACAATACAGAGAACTGCATAATTTTATAGGAAAAGTGGTTGATGCTTGTTTCCATAGTACTAAAAGTAGAATGAACGTTTGTAAATCACTGGGCCAAATCAGACACTGAAGGAAGGAATTTGTCTTGCTGGCTGCCTGTAGTTAGGCATCTACTCAAAGATAATTGTCTTGGCTCCTTTTGCAGTCTATGTAAAGACATTCTGAAAGATAAATAATCCCTCTTACCCTTGCACTTCAGAGGATCCAAAAAGGAGATCCCAGAGCTTTCTGTCTCTCTCTATTGAGTACAAAACACAGGCATAGAAACCTTGGTTAGGGTACACCACTGAGGAAGACTGACTTTATTTTCTACGCAGTTACAGGGCAGATCTGAAATGGTCATGGAAAAAAACCCTGAAGTACTTGTGATGAGGAACTTCTAATTAATGCTATTACTGAGGCTCTGCTAAAACCTCCTCTGTTCATGGCATCTACAAGGAAGATGAACATAGACACGAGCATGTCTAGGACAAGTTTGTCTATTGGAACACAAGCATGGAGACATGATTGAGTAAGGGGTAGCTAAAAGAGCCCATTCTCATTTAGCACAGCCAAATCAAGACTGGAGAGATACACCCTTTAAAAAACAAAATCTTCTTATAGATAGGGAACAGAAATACTTAAGTTAAAGAAAGGTGCTGGCATGGGAGTAAAGGATTTTAAGTTGGCTATGATGCATCTAGGCCAGGCACTACCATGGGTAAACAGGAAGATGAGTTTCTATGCAGCCTCCCAAAGGGACTAGCAAGTACTGGAAACGTAACTGGCTAGCTAGTTACATGCAGAGATTTGTAAGAAGTGTGTGCTCGTGCGTGCGGTTATACAGATGTAACAGAACATGGAATAGCCCGACAAGGAAAGTATTAGCAGCCACAGAAGATTAGATCAAATCAGATAAATGCCAGAGAATATTATTCAGAAAATCAGTTTATGTGGAGGCCATTAACACCTCTGTAACCTTCAGTTTTAGTTCTGCTCTACACTCCCAGTGATCGAGCTTCTGCACTAATGGGGAGCCCAGTCAATCCCAGGAGGGTTCTGTGCTTTCCCAGGGGTATGGACTTTACAGCGCAGCTATAGGTTACTCTCTCTCACCCTTTGGGATCTTTTTTCTTTCAGACAAGTTGAGACCTATTTATAGATTCAGCATTTCAGAACGCACACAATGGCAGTGCATTATTCCAGTTCTTGTCTGATTTTAGCCAATTCACTTCTGCTACTTTTATGAGAGAGATAAATACTTCAGGACATTTTTTAAATGCTCTTTCCATACCAGAGCTATTCTTTTAACCTTCACTATGATCTAAAGGATAGTTTGATGTGCCCATCTCAGTGATTCCACTTCTGCTCGGCCAGGGAGCAGCAATGTGCTGTTTCCATATCTAGGAAGTGGGCAGTTTATGTTAGCATTACCCATCCCTGCCAATGAATGGGGCAGAGCCACCTTATAAGCACACATTCTTGCCCCCATCACAGGGGCAGATACTGAGCTGGCACAGATACTTGTATAGCCACACAGTGAATCAGATCAGGGAACTGAATTGGTTTAAAATTACATGGTTTTGAGTGTTTATTGGCCCAATTGTAACTTGGACCAGTTGTTCAGTTTAGTTCACCCTGTGGCTGTGTGAATACTTGTGCTAACAGAGAGGAAGGAAGTGGTAGCCTGGAGATGGCAAAGTGAGGCCACAAGTGATGGCTTAAGCCAGGAGTAATGATATCCCTCTTATGAGCCAAGATCTTTGTCTAAAATGCAACAAACCTCCACACAGCCTCCAAACCCACCACATGCCCTGTGAGAAGCAGGTTGCATTAGCTCCACTTCTCCTTATCATGAAGAACTTTTCTCAGTTTCTGTTTTCCAGCATCTCTTACAGCTGCAACCATCTTGCATCAAAGGAGGTATCAGAATGCAAAACCGGATCCCAGTAATGTATTAGGACAAAAATGTCACACTTTAGTGAATGTACAGCATGTGAATCACTGTGTGCTTTATGAATTTGAGATGGCTACTTTGTGACATTAACATAAGTTTACTATTCAGAGATAGGTACTTCCTACAGCAGTTGTCATTGGTTAATAAAATGTTAGAGTTAAACACCAGACTGCTGATGAAGTAATGAATTTAAGATGTGTTGTGTATTAAAACATGTTTCAATTTGTTTGAATAGCAATCTCTGTATTTAGGTAGATAGTTTCACTTGGGAAGAGTTTTATATCATCTTGGCCACGAGTGTGCATTGTGCCCCATAGCATACTAAGGAGGACAGCAGAAGTTCTGGAGGATTTTATTAAATATATCTAAGTGTATGAATAAACATGTGAACTTCTATTAGACAATATGGCTTACTTTATGGTAGAATTAATTGTACATTTTAATCTCTAGTTGATAAAAAACAGACAAAACAAACTGCCAATTTGGCATTGCACATATGGGAAAGAGATTCTTGTTTCATATGTGTTTGTGTTATACATAGTGTTGCTTATTTCTATCTGTACCTCATGTTGAATTATAGGACTATTTCAGATCTGAAAGGATATACTAAATTCACTGAAAGATGTCAAAGGTTTAAATTGACTTAATATGATGAGTTGGCTTTTTTTTGTCTACTAGACTGTCATTAGATTAATCAAACATTTGGATGTTTTATATTCTGCACGTGCTCTTTTTAACTAATTTCACATACTTGTTGGATGAGGAGGAGGACTTATATGAGATATTGAAATTTCTTCCAGATATTTGTTGAAGCATCAGTCAGGAAGATTCACTTCCAGTGTGGGCAGGCTCAGTAAAACAAGAAGTGCATCAGGTACTTCCTGCTGCCTGGTGGCTTAGGTGAGAGAAGTAGCACTGCAGATAAGAGAAGGTGACACTTTATGTAGCTGAATTCAAATAAGGAAAAGGTCATCTAAGATACTGAAAGTAATCAGATTACAGCAGAGCCCAGTCTTGTAATGGCAATCAGTCAGAGACTTTTTAATAGTTTGTCTTTCTTGCCTTTACCCAAGTTTCTTTTGCTGAATCTGCCTGTCTCTAGACCCACATAGTCCTTATGGTAAGCAGAGTCCTGTTGTTCATTCCTGTCTTTGGACAGCTATTGGATGGAGGCCACTTTGCTTTGATCCCAAGATTGCTGCCTGCACAGACATCTGTACAGTTGAGTGCTGCTGGGAGCCGGGATACATGTGCAGCCCAGGGCATAGGGATGTTTTCAAAGTAGCTCTAAAATCTCAGGTTTTATTGCTTTGCGATGTCACAAATATTAGAGTAGATACTAACATAGTAATTTTTACTAGTACTATTCCCACATTCTTCTCAGTTTCTGGTGTTGTGAAATCCTGATGCCAGTTTCTTTAGCTTTACTATATAAAGTAAATGGAAGCTGGGTTTTAATACTGGTTTTGGTTTGTCAGCAGTAAAATGGAACCTTGGACTATATTCTTCTAGGTGAATTAAGAAATAATTTTGTGGTTTTATAAATACTGGATGGAATATAACATTTTTGAAGGTTAAAATGATTTTGTGTAATTTTTTTCAGTTTCACACTTCCTGCGTAGCTGTATTAGAGACAGAAAGAGGGGGTGTATCACAGCACTTCAGACTTTTTTTTTTCCTCTGCCTGTTTCTTCAGCTTCTATTTCAAAAATAGGCAAGGAGAGCTGTGCCTGTAATCTGCAGTTAAGTACTGTTATTACAGTGCAGTCCTTCAAAATTTGTCCAAAAAGAAATACAAGTTCAACAAAAAGGAAGCCAGTACTAAAAATTTCAAGCGTGACTACTGATATTTTTATTTATGATTCTCACTTTTGTACTGTCTAACATGGGGTAGATGTTCATACAACCTTAAGCCTGATTTTCAGTGAATGTTAGGTATATAATAACTTTTGAAAATATCCCATATGTCATTTGCCCTGCTAGATGTAATGCCTACCAAAGTAAATTTGCATGTCCTTATGGTTCATTCTTTTTTGACATTACTCACAGTTAATCTGTTTCTGTAAACAAAACTAGAAAATATATTCCAGGCTTAAACTGAAATTTTGGCTGTGAGCACATAACAACAGTCTTTGTGATTACTGTTAAAGAGCTCTCAAGCAGTGGCAGAGCACTCCAGCTCCATTTTATAGAAGGAGATTTGAAACAGAGATGTGGCTAAACTGCAGTGCAGGCACAAAACTTTGGAGTCCTGAGTTCACACAGCCACTTGTCAGAATCAAGAGTCTCACTGGAGTGCATTCTGGAACCTTTTTGGCTAAAAATACCTGGCTTTTCTTTGCTGATGATGTGAAGTTCCCATAGGAAAGGATAAGAAAAAAACAGTGCAATCTGTGCCCCCATTCTAATAGAGAATCCAGGATGTGGCTGAGTTTTGCACATGCCCTGGAGCCAGACATAGCCAGAGATTTAAAGGTTCTTCAAGGTCATACAAAATAATCTCCAATATAGAAAAAGGATATTAACTCAGATCACTCAGCCTAACTATATATGATAATTTTTTTGTCTGCCTTGTTTATTTTTGTACCTTGATGTGTATTTTTATTAGCTAATTGAAGGGAAAAAATATTAACAAAAATTGATACTTTCCTTAATAAAAGTTTGCAAGCCCCTTTCTACACTTGTCTGTCTTTCAGGATTTCAGCAGCAGTGGTCTGACTTTTCTGCTTACTGCAGTGTCAGTTTTTTCTGTCAATGATTATTAAGAGTATAACCGGGTGTTTCAGTAAATGTTCCACATACTATTTTTCCTGTTAGATGTATGATATTTTTCAGACCCTATCTGAGTAAATTTACCTATTAACAGATTTCTAATTAGTGCATTTCTTTTTATTATTGTTCATGGCTAGTCTGTATGAACAGTAAACATATGCTGTGTGTATTGAAATTCTTCCATCCAATTTTGTATTGTATAATGTTCACTCAAAATGGATATTCATAAATATTCATGTGATAAGACTGTTCATACTTCAGTTAGCAAGTAGCATCCTTCTTTCTAGAAAACTTCCAGTCCATTATAGGAGAACAGTATGATTTTCTACTTATTATCCAAAGACAGGAAAGCAGAATTGTATCTTCAGCAATCTCTTTCAAACGTGTTGGAGTAGAAGCTTATGTAATATAAAGAAAATTGGGCTTTTGGGTTCTTTGCCTTATACTTCTATCTAAACCACCAAAGTCCAGCAAGATCCCAGTATATAACATCAGCCAAGAAAGTAAAACTTTCAGTGACATCACAAAAAAGAAAATTGAAGCTGATGCTCTTCCAGGCCTGTTTTCAACACAGATTGCTAAACAGCCTGATCTCCATGCTAGAAGTAGTTCACAGCCAACTGAAATGTATGTGTCCAGTGATGCTATTGCACGTTCATATCAGTCTTTTAAGTAGCAAAGCACATATGGCATATGGGAGCAGTCAATACAGCAGTTGTGGCACTTGCCAATCTGATGTTCAAGTGCCAACATGAGATGCTTTTGTGAGAGTTAAAACATCTCTCATCTGTTGAAAACTTAATCAAATCTCCTTATCATGTCCTGGAGCTATTATTTCTGCAGCAGTCTCAGTTGTCCCTGCACAAATAAGAACAAGCCATATGTCCTCATGGTCTCCATTTCACATTTCTGAAAGTAGCACTACTCTATCATAATTTGGCTCGTGGGTGTTTAGAAGGGATTGAGGGAGTAGATTTTTGGGCAAGTGCAGCAAGGAGACCTCTTCTGCACCAGCATGACACATGCAGAGATGGTTCACCCTTTCAGTGCGACTAAGTAAATTTTTTTTAATCTTATCTCCTGAAGTAGTCTGTTAGAGAAAAAAGTACAGATTACTTTCCCTCTAAGCTACTTGCATCCCTGCAAAATATTGGTTTCAAATCTACCAAGAACTTATTTTTGATGCTTAGTTTTGGGAACATTTGAAGCTGTTGAATGGAATCCACTAATCGGAATATCACCATGCTGAACAAAACTGGTCTTTTCAAAGCAAGTCATTCTCCCCTGTGATTGCTGCACTTGTATTTATACTAATCACCTTTCATATAATTGCCAGTGTGTTGGATAGTGTTTTTAGCAATTAAGGAATTATATGTATGTGGGTATAAGAGATACTCTGCCTTTGACCAGACTCTAGAGGCCTTGTAGGCTTGTTATGTTACTTCTTGGAGTAGAGAAGTCTGTAGCTGAGGAGTCTGTGTCCTGCCAGTTCATCAGACACAGTTAGACAAGATGTATGACTTTGCTTTCTTCTTCCTTCTGAGAAGCTATTTTAATTTGCAAAATGGCTGAAGTTTCCTGCGCCTCCCCTGGAAACTTCTTATATGGAAGAGGTTCACATATGGAAAAGGTTGAAAGTTACTGAAGCTTGTGATACACTGATGCGGGCAGGAGGAGGTGAGAGGAGGGAGAATAAGCATTTTCTTTCCTGACTATTCCCTTATATCCCCATCCAGCAAACATTGCTGACCAGTTATCATGGCTGGTGAGATGTCTGAGATGACAAGTCACTGCCTGTATTCCACCATGCTGGGTTTATTTTTTTTTTGGGGGTTGGGGGGGGTGTTGGGGTGGTGTGTATGGTTTGTTTTTGGGGTTTTTTTGGGTTTGGGGTTTTTTTTTTGAATGAGAGAAAACTCCAGTCAAGTAAATGGCATGCTAAATTGGACAACATATTTAACTAGATATGGCAGCTGGAAAGGCTGGGACTGACACTGGTACACTGCTCTAATGAAATCAAAGCCCAGGCAACACTTTGGGCAAAGCTCATCATGCATTTTTTAAAGAAAGGACAATAAGAAAAATAACTATGTCACTTGTTTGTTGAGGAAACAAAATCCATATGGAAATTTGTCCAGCATTCAAGGTCACGAAACAGCAATCACTGAGTCATGTGCTATCTGATCACCTGGGAGAAAGTGTCATTCCTTATTCTGCTCCTTGGCATCTCTTGGAAACATCTGCTTTTGTGCCTGATTTTCTTTAATAAGAGCATAAATGGTACTGTGTAATTCACCTTTTCTGTAGCACTGTCTCTTGGGCCTCTACTGTGAGAGTCTCATTTTCCCTTTTCTGCATGCCATATTCTGCTAAATGTATTTGTTCTGTCTATGGTGTTTGATGTTTTCTTACTTCTCTCTGGATTTTTTTCTCTTTTTTTGATAAACTTATTGAGGAAGGATAGGTAATACTGATTGCATTTATAAGAAAATTACTATCAACTCGTGTTTTTGCTTTTACACTGATCACTAAGTATTCTCAAGTAGCAGAGTCATTCTGGGTTTGCTCACAAATTGTTGATTCGCATAAGAAAAAAATAGAAGGTCCATTTTGGAATTAGGGCCTGCTGTACTGTGTAATATACTAATAAAAAAATTTTCTCAGTAATTTTATCATCTGGCTTGTGGTTTGTGGTAGACAACTTGGACTTGTGTGTTCTTTCTTGCAAACAATTGCTTCAAGTTATTTTGTTTCCTTTGAAATTGATAATTCAACCAGCATTGGCCACTGGATTCCTTCTCGCTTTGGTTCTGTGCAGGATGCTTCACTGCCCGATGTGAATTTCCCAAGTCTGGGTCCTTCAGTGTGTTACTACTCTTGTTATGGTCTGTCTTTACATGTGAGGAAAAGACTTTAGGCTTTCATTGGATATTAATTGGGAATTTGCCATTTATGTTATGAAAATTGGAACTTGGGCTATGCAATAACTAATTTCAAGTGGTTTCTGTTAGAGAGTTTGTCTTGAATCCTGATTTGGGGCTTTTTTTTTAAGCCCTGTCTCAGCTGAAGGGCTTATTTTACTGTGAAGTTCACTGGTAGGAGAAGCAGTCATGGTCTTGTATTTACTTATTTTGTGCTAAAGGTTTTGTTGTTTATTTTTGCATTAAACAGAGACATTTGGTGGGTTTTTTTACATTTATTTCCTCAGCATTTAAAATTGCTCAGAGGGGAGCTGATAAATAATTTACAGCTATGAATTTGTAAGAGCAATAAATCTTTCATGTTGTATGTTAATCTGACAGCCGTGTGTTTATAAATACAACAATGAATGTTCCAATCTTTTTTTTTTTAATTGCACCTTTTTATTAAAGCTATTGGGGAAAGGGGTTATTGTCTGACTAGCTGAAAGTTTGAGTTAATGTTTCTGAAGCCTCTTCTCATTTATTTTTCTAAAGCAAAGTAAAATTCAATGTCTTGAAGCATACTATGTGAATGGAACTGTAGTAGAATTTGCTCTTCAAATATCTGTCTCTACGTTTTAGTTTTACATGCTTATGTATTTTGTTTTATTTCTGTATTTTTATTCCTTTTTAAGTACACTTTTTGCAACTCGGTTGCTTCTGTTTTTTATGGTTGAAAGATAACAGTTTGCAATAACTCTGTTGCTCTGCTGTCCAATAGGTGAACAGCAATGTCCTTCTGCATTTAATCCCTAATCATCTGATTGAAAGGGGAGTAAGAAAACATGGAGATCATGCCTATTTCCATGCCTGTGTCTTGTCAGAGATGCAAGAGACTTAGTCCCTAGCTTGTGCATGCTGTTAATTTTAAAGCCTAGCCTTTAGCATCAAAGGTGCTCTGATGTTCACTATAAATTACCAATACATTGTAACTGATTTTTTTTTTGGTGGTAAAGAACAAAATTTGGAGTAGCAAGTGTACCTGATAGTTAGGTGTTAAGTAATAGCCTGTGTTCCTGGAAGTTTATAACAGAGCAGTTATGTTTAATGGTGACTATGTGTCCTTGTATGTTTAAGTACTATGTGCATAATGGGATGGGAAGGCTGTGATAAATCTACTAGTCTCTCGTATACTCTCATATACTCTTGTATATTCTCATATACTGCTTTATTATTACATAGGGCGGGATAGTACCCTGTGTATTCAAAGCTGGGAACTTACCATCTCTTCCGCATCAATAAAGATGTCAGTGTCCAGGTGGGACTTTGTTGTATTCTGTGATGGGGAGGGCTCAGGGAGCTACCCTGAGCTTGTCTCATTGCTGTTTAAAGCTCAGGTGGCTTACACAGGTAGGAACATGCTTGGCTGACAAAGGCTTTTTTTCACCAGGCATGAAGCCCTGCTGCCTGGTGTCAGGACAGCTCTGGCAGACAGAGGCAGGGTGCAGGAAGCAGCAGCAGCTGTGCAATGTGGCAGGGCAGGCGAGGGTGGGGAGGGAAGAAGGAGGTTAGATCATCGGGTGAGCATCTGGGGCCTTTGCGCCACTTAGGGTTTTACTGCTGCAAGGTCAAGGGGAGACACGAAACTTGACCAAATAGGCTGCATCAGCAAATAATTTGGGTGGGGTTTGTTTGTTTGTTTTTGTTTTTGTTTTCCTACCTGTTTATTGTTTTGCTTGTGGAAAGGGGTTCGGTGTAGGTATAGATACCTTAATTTTTGCTGGGACAGTTGCATATGCTGCAGGTTCTTTAGCCAGGAATCAACAGTACTGTAGCGGCAAAGGGCTCATAGCCTTCATGTGGCTTACACCAGGGCAGCACCTTGAAAGCAATCCTGGGAGATACATTTTTGTTGCAAAACAAGAGAATTAAAGAAGCAATCAGAAAGAGGTGCTGAGAAGGGAAAGGGGTAAAGCAGACTGCCACTGTGCTACAGTTATCTTGGACTGGGGGAGACAGCAGTGGTCCAGGCACAGAAGAGTTGGAGGCTGTAGGAGACTATAGACCCCAGTACTAATGGTAGCCTTTCCAATCTGACCTGCTTTTTAATGAAATTGTAAATGTTAAAATATTATTTTTCTTGTTTCTTTTTTTATTTTTAATGCTTGTCCAGGTACATGTACATTGTGGTGAGCTTTAGAAAAAGACAGGGAGAGAGAACCTGTAAACAAAGCAGGTAGGGACAGGCATGACCAGCCAAAATAGTTCACGGTAGAGTCCAGATGTGGAATTAAAGCAAAATGCATCTTTATCTTTTAGAGCAGATTGACTGGAATAGTATTGTAATTTAACCTCCCAGGGTCTTCTCAGGCTGTAGCGGTGTCAGCTCTCCCTGGGCTTATTTATCTGAGTCATTAATAAGTCATCAGAGTCATTCACTTTCCATATGAGGTTATAGGAGAAAGACATGTCTGGTTGCTCCTTGATAGTCAGAAAGGAAAGGCTGTCAAGGACAAGGAACCTGAGCAGTGTGTGGCAGGCAGAGAAAGCTCTTCAGTCTCTGGATCACACTGAGATTCAATAGTTTTTGAAGAAAAGCTGAAAAATGCTATTATGTTGGGGGGGTAGGGGTGCAGCTGTGAGTCTGCATACTTGCAGTATGGTAAGCAGCTCAAAATTACAGCCTGTAAATAGATGTACATATTTAACCTCTTAGAAGGATTGGAGCTCCCTGCTGTAGGACAATAAGAATAGTAATACTTACCATCTAGATTGTGCTTTCTATTTTCAGAGCTGTGCTAGCGTTAGGTATTAGAATGTAAAGCGGGTGTGTAATCTGTGAACAGGATTTTAAGGTTTTTGATTTTGGGGAGGACACAGTGTTATTTTGCATATTTCCCAGAATAAAAGGAGGTTCAGACCTTTCTCTGACAGTGGGTTCATGGCGTCTTTCAGCTTTCTCCCAGGAGAGACTCTCACTGGGGAGCTGATTTCTTCTCAGATCTGACCACCGTAGCCCTTAGTAATTATAGCAGCGTTGAAATTCCGAGCTAAAAACAGAAGTGCAGCATGTGCCTATCCCCCATGTGATTCGGAAACCAGGAAATTGAAAGAGCCTGACTGAGAGGAGAGGGAGTGCAGAGCAATAGACACATCTCATTTTTATCTCAAACCTGCTACGCCTGGGACGCAGGAGCTGTCATCTGCCGGAGCTGATTATGCATGCAGACACAGCAGAGCTGATTGGGTGTAGTAGGACCTAAGGCGAGGGAGAGAGGGAGCGGGGAGAGAGTTCGACTCGCCGCACCGAAATGTAAACACTGGGAAGCGAGAGGGAGTATAACGCCTTTATGCTCCGAAGAGGAAGCGGCAGGCTACGATGGCTCCGGCAGCGTACCTCTTGCAGGTCTAGCCGTGCCCGGCTCGATGAGCAGAAGCAGCCGCTTCGAAGGATCCCCTGTCTGTGGATATAAATAGAGGGCAATCGGGATGCGCTAGCTTTCTCCAGCGGCGCCGCAGCTCCTTCGTGCTCCGCGTCGCAGCCGGGACGGGGCAATGGACATGAACATGAAGAAGTTCACAGTGCGCCGGTTCTTCTCGGTCTATCTCCGCAAGAAGTCTCGGTCAAAGAGCTCGAGCCTAAGTAGATTTGAGGTAAAATTCGCCTTAACTTTGTTAAATGTAGCAAATACCGTTAGGTGCTGTAACAGAGATAGAAGAGAACGCCTGTGCTTACTGACGTGATAAATAAAGGTGGTCTTTCCCTGGAGATGGTGGTGTTTGCACCTGATGTTCTTTGTTTCAGTGTAATTCGGTGATTTTTCTCAGTAGTAGTCAATACATTGCATAATATATTTAGTTTGTTGCTAAGGATCCTTTTATCAGGCTGGCAGGGAAGGAGGAACCTGATTCAGGACATCACGAAGTTGTAGGAAATAATTATGGATCCACTTAAATTATCGCACATATACACCATGCCATACAACAGCCTCATATTTTAGCCTTCCTTCCTCGTCCATATACCATTCTTTGTCAGTGCCAGGTTTCCAAATAATTAGTCAATTTGCTAGTGCCTTTTACATATATAAGATAGGGGTTTTCTTGCTTGTTTGTCCATAAATTCTCATGCTTACACAGATTTTTGTATTTATCTTCTCTCCTATGTGTCCTGGTATATTTTTTTTTCTCATTCTGTTGTAAAGAGAAGTTGTTCTTCAGGAGCAGAGGAACAAAGCCAAATCAAACCTAAAATGATTTAGCAACTTGAGGAGATGACGGCAGTTCAAGTCAGAGGTATTAACAGATAGGAATGTATGAATGGGGTAGAACCAGGATTTTTGCCTCCCTTCCTCAAACCATTGTTCTCCAGCCCTATATTTGGAGCTGTGAATAGTTGGCAGGATGTGCGATCAATTGAATAGATGTCAGTTATATTTATGTTGTTCACTTTATCATTGCAGATGATCTGCAACCTCTGCATTAAAATAGAGGTAGATGGGGCCTGATTCCCCTCTGCCTCACATTTATTTTGTGCTGGTGTACTTCAATTGACCTCCGAGGAGTTACTCTGATTTGCACTTGTATTCCCAGGAGGAGGGTTAGTCTCATGCTGTGTGAATATATTTTAAAATGTTATTACCTTGGTGTCCTATTTAAAGTACCAGGTAATTGTTTGAACATAAAGTTCTTCATGTGTCATTCCTTGAACAGGACATGCAGAAAAGCAGAGGTTTTCGCCAGTGTGTTTGTTTCTTAACTCTTTAAAGTCAGCTTTCTTGAAAAATGATCACGTAAGGTACCTAATTTTATTTCATTCATCGAATAGTCGTGCTATGCATTTAAAACAAACTAATAAATGAAAGTTGTTAAAGCTCCCTCCTTGCACCAGCCCTGTCCCTCAAGGACTGAGGGGAGCTAGGGGGAACCCTTTCTTTCCCTGTTGTGAACCCAGAACTGCAAAGGCTGTGCTGAAATAGAAGTTCCCTCTAAGAAACTGTAAATCCACCAGGCTTGTGCTCCACCAAAGCCAACAGAAGGTAGACCTGGAATCACTGAGTTTACATGCAAGAGTTCTGAGGCAGATGAGTGTCTTCCCAGGCTGACAGTGTGAAGGTGTGATGTTAGGAATGGAGGTGATATTGAAACAGCAAAGCCCCACCAGACCTCATAACTATTAGTTTGACAGTGCCATAGTTTGGACAAAACAGATACCACCTCACTAATTATTTAATTTACTGAGTAATCCAGCATGAATGACCAGTACAACTCAGCATTTGTCACAGGCTTCCCTTAATTGATAAAAAAATAAAATAAGTCTCCACAATCCTTTGATCATCAGTGTTACACTAGATTTACTGGACTTTTTCAGTATCTATGAAATAGCTTCCCCTTATGTGAGTTATCTTGTAATGCTTTTTTTTTCTGATTTTAAGTAATTTGCATCAAGAAACAGCCTCATCTATATATATGCTGTTGTGCATGTTCGTTCAGAGCATTTTGTCTGCTTCCCTCCTCTCTCCCTTGACTTCGCAGTAATGACCAACTTTGTGCAAAGTGACTCAGTTTTATAATGCAACAGGGAATAGGGGTTGTTCCGACCAGAAAGAAAAAATGATTCATAAAATCTGTTCTGCTATTTAAGAGTGAAAATCATCAGAGTTGTTCCTGCTTGGAGGGGAAAAACCAAACATGAACATCAAGCCTCCTCTGTGATTTCGATCCCTGTGTACTTCTGTGTATAAATTTTTAATTGCAGGCTAATGAGCGCTTGTCAGCCAAACAGAAAGTGCAAGGAAGCCTGTTGGTAGTTGGATTTTTATAAGGTGGAATACTCTTCATCCTAACAGGGAGATATTTTTAAAGAGGCACTAAAAAGGCACAGCTTATTACATCATGGAATGAGTGAAATAAAGGGAAGAAATTTGAAGAAAGCACATGTGGGGTTTCTTTGTTTTATGTGCGTTGGCTAATGTACTGAGTAGAAGTTGGGTTGCTAGATGTCATTTGAAATTGTGAAGGGGACTGTTGTTACTAAGTTATGTGCAATTTTTGTTGTGGTGTTCTTTTGGCCAAATGGGAAACAGGGTTGAAGATAGATACTCCTGGATTCAATTGTTTGATATCTTTAAAATACCACTATTAGAGTAGATTCAAAATACAATAGTATTAATATCATATGATTAATTACTTTTTCTGCTATGGTATTCTGCTATGCTTTAAATTCACTTGCAATGAGCTTTGTAACTTACAGAGCAGGGATACAGATGCAGAAAATGACATAGCAAATCACAGCTTGTAACTTGACCTTTATTTAATCATTTTATATGCCAATATCATGACTGTAACTGACAGAACAAGATCATTGCCTTATGTAGATAGCTAAGTTTCACACTTTGTCCTGCTAAAGCAGGCAGAGTGCACCCTGGTAAATGAGGTGTTACAGGAGGTTTGTTTCATCTTGCCTAAAATGTGTGCCCTTTTTCTTATTCTGGGAAAACCTAGCTGAAAAACTTATTTGGCTACGCTTTCAGGTGTTCAGTTTATATTATTTTTCCGTATGGCCTGCATTGCCCTTCATTTATAAGGTATCTAGTGATATTTGTAGTGATGATATATCTAGTGATAATAGTGATTCTATTAAACGTGCAGAGCTAAGTTTTGCCCTTCTGCGTGCACACGAAATTCTTATTGAAGTCATCTGAAAATTCAGCAAAGTCAATGGGAACTGCATTTGTGCATCTGAGAGAAGGGCTTTGTTTGTGATTCTTGCTGAGTGCTGATGAACATAAATGTGAAACCATCAGGAGAAAGTATGCGCAGTGTGAATCTGGTAAAGACTTTGGGCCCCAGTGGAATGCATCATATGGCAGCAAGCAATATCCCTTGATTTATAAATCAAAAGTTAAATATGCCATTCGAATAAGCAAGGAAAGACCTGAGCATGCAAAGAATTTGATTATATTTATTGCAGTGACACAGAAACCTGTCTTGGGATTTTTGGAGAAAATTACCAATTAAAACATTGCCCTTGATCCTTCTGGGAGATGTTTCTGTCTTTTGCATTCCTGGTGTATTTTTAATTTAATATTCTTACTCTTTAATTCTTTTAATTCTTGGTTGGTCTTACTGGGAGTGGTGAATCCAAATGCTATGTGTGGGGCTTAAAGCCCAGCACACTTCTTGCAAATTAATTCAAAATTAATTTGAAGCCTGATGTGTTTCACCATAGTCAGGTGTGAGAGGCAGGACCTCCTGTGGGTGATTTGAGTTGGAACCTCCATGGGTTCCAGCACTGGTATGTAGGAAATGGAAGCAAGCCAATGCAGTCTGGTAAGGAATAGTGCAGAAGGACTGGTACTGGCTTTATAATATTCTGTTACAAGAGATTTTTTGTTCCAATCTTAGGCTCTGATTCTGATTTCCTACAGGCTTCAGTTACAGCAGTCTTAAGAAAGTGGCCAGCAAATGCTGAGCTAGACTGCTCCTTTTGTACAGTGGGCTGGAGCAATGCTTCATCTGCAAAAGCTTGTAAACTCTTCTGTGCCTGTATAAAGAAAATTCTGTTCTCTATCAGTAGTATGTCCTTTATTCTGTCTTCACTTTTTCATTTTTATAGATAATCATTTTGTAGAGGAAGATATTCTTTCTGTCAGAGGTTAGACAGAAAGAAGCAAGTTAAAGAACGGAGATGGGGATGAGCAGCCCATGATCTGCTCTGCAAGGTGCAAGTCCTGAAACAGCTTTAGGGTTGTTGTTTGTTCTTTTTTTCCCTGGTAATGATCATCTTTGTGATGTGTCTTCTTGTTACAGCAGAAGTTACCAACACTATTGTGGTCTGACTTACCCCAGCTGCAGGGAAGACTTTTATGAGGAAATGCTGCAGTTCATGTAGTCTTGCATGGCTTGCTGGGGGAAGGGAGGCAGGGGAGGGGAGGGAGAGCAGGAGAACCATGTAGTCCATCAGATAGGTCACTTGAGGAGCCAGGAAATCCAGTTTTCAGGTTCATTTTTACAGCTTGCTTTGTCATTACAGATGGTTCAGACCTCTGTGCCCTGCGTTCCCCATTTGTAAAATGAAAATTATGATGATTATTCAAGCCCTTTGATACAATTCTACCTATTTACATTGGTTTTGGCAGTAAGAGAACTTACTCTCATGTGTACGCATTCATAGTGAAGAAATTGTTCCCCAATTCCCCAAATACCTCTGACTTGATCCCAAATAAAGTCTCTTGCACCTCAGGCCTATGTGCATCTTCCAACAAACCTCAAATTAACTGCCGTGCTACAGAAAGTGAAAATTAAACAGGTAGATGTAGGGATAACTTGTCCACAGAAAATTCATAGAAAAATAGGGCTGGGAAGGATCTAGAAAAACCTTAATCTGGATGACTCCTCCCTAGGCAGTATCAGCTATACCTAAAGTATTCCACCAAGTAAAGATGTTTTTCTAACCTCTTCTTAAAGACCTCCAGTGATAAATGTCTATAGTCTTCCTAGGAGGTATATTTTGCAACATTATCCTTGGTGTCTGAGGGTTTTTCTAACGTCTAACACAATTTTTCTAACAGCAATTTAAGCCTGTGCCTTCTTGTTCTACCAATTGTGACTATGAAAAACAGATTTCCTTTTCTTTGCAGTTGGATTTTTATGTATTTGAAAGCTTTTCAGGTCTTCTTTCTCAGTTTTTGCTGTAGGTTGGTAAAAATAGTTTTCCTCCTTCAAGGAGGTTTGGGACTTTCAGGAGCATGGCTCCCGCATCAGTCACAGCAACATTGTTAGAGAGGTCTTCCTTTCTTTTGGATGCTAATGATCGCTTGTAAAAATCACTTATTTCAAAGGACCCTATCCTTTTAAAAAACAATCCCAATTGTCATTTAATGCTCCATTTCCACCATCTAAATATCTGCATGATGCCTTGATGCAATGGTATTTGGCATCCAGTTCAGAGCTGACGGACCCTATCCGTGGGCTCTTATGTCAGAGCAATCCTGACATACATCACACTATTAAACTCAGACTTAGGTCACGTAGCCAGGGTACATGCGCGTTTCTCCATAGAGCAGGGGTCTGATATCCTCACATAACAGAAGAAAGAGGTCTTCATTTGGTTGTTGGATGGGTCCTGTCCGATCAGGACTTCCTGATAGGAAGTGCACATGCATACCTTATGTGACTGGTGGTGGTGCACTGGTATGGTGAACACATGTTTGGACATGATCACAAACCATTAATGAAATGAATGAAATGGAGAGGTCAGTACCTCTCCACTATGTCTGCAGGCCAGGTAATGGCTGGTTCCCTGAGCCTGGAGCATCTGTGTACAGGTGATCAGCAGGACAAGAGCTGAAACCTGGTGGACTGGTTGGGGCCTGTGGGCAGCTGAGCACCTACCTGGCAGTAATTTGGAGTAACTTGGTTTTATGCAAGTGGAAAATGTGTAATTTTATTCTAGGTTTTAGCTTGTAATGGCCTGTCTGACTGTGCACAAAAACTCTTTTCTCAGAGGACTGAGCTCTCCTGCACCTATTTTTGTTAGTAGCATTTGATTAATCTATTTTTCTGCTACTCTCAGAAGAGGACTCATTTTGTGTGTGCTTTTTGCATTTCTGCACTCACAGGTAACTGCAACTATTTCAAGTAAGACAGAAATCAGAACAACAAAAAATCCCCAACCCTCCTTATGTTTATTTACCAGTTACTCAAGTAGAAATATTTCTTGTCTAAATATTTGCTAGTCAGTTCCTTTTGTTCACTTATCAAGACTTACAGTCCTAGTTCTGCAATGATTCTCTAAAAGTATTTGCTGTTAAGAAAGACTCAAAGTACTGCAGGGAAGCAGCAGTTAGTTCTGCACTCAGAACACACTGTGTGTGTGTGGAGGGGATGCCACCAGCTCTTACAGGGCACAATTTTGCTTCCTGTAGAACAAAGTCTCAGGAAATGGAGAAGAATGAGTGGACCACTGAATCTGCCTTGGAAATAACTTCCTGACTCAGAGTGTGTAAGGAAGCAAGCAACGTATCTAGATATTCAAGGTCCTCGCAGCACATTCACACACAGGGAAGTGCCTTCCAGACAGTTTGGGATGCAGGCTCTCTTGGTGGGTGCATGCATGGTGACAGGGTGGCCACAGCATGGCTTTGGAAGACTTTGAAAGGAGCAGTCATCCTTTAACTGTGAAACCTCTTCAGTACTTCAAAATGTGCTGCCGGTGTCAGCACTTCAGCAGAGCTGCTTTTACTGTGAGATGCGAGAGAGGCTCCTCTAGCTGAGCACCAGGAGTTCAAGAATACTGGAAATGCAAAACATTGAGACTGCAGAAGACAAAACTGCAATCTTTCCAATGAAGAAAACCTTTTTCTCAGACTGCTGTGATATTATTAGGCATTGCGTAGCAGTGCACAGGCAAGAAGTGGAGACATAGGCTGCTAGCATGCTTTTAGATGATAAGTAATGTTAGTAATTGGCTAAGAGCCAGTTATCTTATAAAGGTTAAATAAATGAGCTCATATAAACTCCAGGTGTAGTTAATGGGTGTCATGCCTCTTTCCTGTGGGGCCAAATTTGGACCATGACTGGCAGAAGGCAGTAAATGGTTCTCTTCAAGAGTTGTTACAGTAAACTGGAGGGTCTACAAGGGGTGGAAATAAGTGTGGGTTTTTATCTATAAAATTAACCTTTACCTGTTGTTACACATCAGAGGCTGCCCAGTCCAGCTTGTTCTAAGAAGTAACATTGTCCAGACAAGTTTGTGGTACCCTCTTCTGATGCTCAACAGGACAATGTCAGGTCAGTGCTGCAACATGGGGCTTCTTTAGGGATACCTGAGCACTGAGCAGTGTCAGTTCCTGCTGTACATTATGAGTAAAAAGCAGTGGTGAGCTAAGAGTGATGGTAAGCAAGAAAAGAGATTTTTTTTTTTCTCATTTCATGTAAACATATGGAATATGTTTTATGCACATGGATACATGTGCAGGATCTGGCATTTTATGTTGTGCATTTTTTTGAAGTTCTGTCGAACTCAACAAGTCTACAGCTGGTATGATTAGATAGTTTTAGGGAAATGTGGTTTTTAAACTATGGTATTTAGTAGAGGCTGCTGTTCTTACTACAATTAATGAAATAATTTGTAAAGCACCATAAAGAACGACATTTCTGTTTCAGAGGAATATTAGAGGTTGGCCTTAAAACCTACAAAGAAAACTTAACTCAGTGCTAAATTTGTGAGCTCTTCTATCATTATTAACAAGACCGAGCCTTTGACATCTCTGTATACAAATCAATACAAAGATCTATTCCAGACTCAAAGCTTTGCCATGTCCCTAGGAGAGAAGGAATCCAGTAACTCCTTCAGCTAGCAATGGCACAGACTTCTGTATGCCATGAAGAGTGAATTAAGTAGGTGTTGGTGAGGACTGTTGAAAAATGCTCCAAAATGTTTGAAATAGTTGAAACCTATTGATTTGAAAGATCTATGTATTGTAGAATGTGTGTTGGGATTAAGCCTTTTTTTGGGTCAGTAATGCTCTGGAGAAATAGGGTGTGTTTTTGGCATTTGTCAAGCCTGACCGTCCCACAGGTCTATACTTTGGTCCCATGTCCTGATGGAGAGCTAACTGCACTGGCCATTTGCCAAGAGGCCCAATGCACTATAATTTATATGCAAAGTGGAAAGCACTGATAGATATGACAAAACAAAATCTCCATAACATATGCTTATACAAGTAATTTTCCTGACAAATAAGTAAACAGCTTGTGCAGATATTTGGGGTTTTTTTATTTGGGGAGAGAGAGGGGTTTTTTTCATTTAGTGGAAATTTCTGCTGTTTTGCTAGTGAGTGACAAAGAAAATCCTGCAGCAGTTCAGCTTTGTCTTCTCCAGTTCCATGTTGCAGGCAACTAGTGAATAGATCCTGTGACTCTGACAGATATCTTTGCCTTTAACTTCTGCATCAGCACATCTCCGCACCAGTCTTTCCTGTATGAGACAATCTCCGTCTGTGACTAGAAAATGCCTGGGACAGCAAGTGAATGTTGTAATTGCATACATTTTAAAATCATCTGTCTAAATATCTTATACTCTGCTGGATCAGGTAGTCTGCACAGTATCTACCTATATGATTATGTGTTGCAATTATTACTAAACTATAATCTGGAAAGTAGGCTTTATATTAGATTATTTCCATGATGCAGTTCAAGACCATTTTGTATCACTGAATTTGAATTTTTGATTATTAAAAGTGTGCAGATGTTAGAGAGTACATACTTCAAAAGTATTTTA
The DNA here is from genome assembly GCF_000695765.1 of Mesitornis unicolor. Lineage (NCBI taxonomy): Eukaryota > Metazoa > Chordata > Aves > Mesitornithiformes > Mesitornithidae > Mesitornis > Mesitornis unicolor. The sequence continues at coordinate 60,193 of NW_010161556.1, read as the reverse complement.
ATAACATTTCATTAAGTTGAAAAGACTGGAAACTTTTTCCTGGAAAGTAAAACCACTAATTTTTCTTCCAAAATGAACCCCTTAACATTTCATTAAATAAGTACTATGAAGATAGCTAAACCAAGACATTTTCAAAATGTGAATGGTTTTCATGTGATGGCAATAGAAAGGAATTTTAAACTGTTGGCATTTTATGGCTGATTTCAAACACGTTGCAGGGACGTAATTTGAAAGAATATATGCCTTTCTGAACAAGATGATGTATCTGTCCTTGTTTTCCAAATTCTCCTACCCTTGGAAGTTACCTTGTCCTTTGTACGTGGCAACCAGTGAAGTAGGCACAAAAGGGGGAAAAGAAAGAGTGGTAGTTAATCTTAGCTCTTCTGCGTTCTGTCAACTTCTCCTTCCAAAGGAGGGGCCCATATGTTTAGACTCACTTGAGAAGTGGGTGGAAGTGTGTTATGTGAATCCATACATTAAAAACCTCTGTGGTGGTGTAAAGGCAGGAACCCCCCACTGAAGTAAGCATCAGCTAATCCCTCTCAGTCTCTCCAACACTGCAAAGTTGTCTGGGTTTATGATGCCTGCCAGTCTGAGGTAATAAAACTGCTTCATTTTCATTATTGAAGCCTCCTTTGCCCATGGAGAAGTTTTAGCAATTGTAAAGCAGAAAATGTGTATAGTTACTAAAGTAGAAGTTGAGTCAAACTAAGCTGAGCAAGGAGTGGGGAAAGTCTTTACTTTTTGCTTTAAAAACTTTTTATGTACATTATCGTTAGTTTGGTGGCTAAATCAGGCCTTTACCATAGTCATATGGAACCAAACCAAACCAAACCAAACCAACTGCATGTGCCATGTTGGCTGCAAGCCGACACAAGAAAAAAAAATCACCAGTGTTACCACAGCTGGAGAGAAAACACAGTTTCCTATGATCTGTAACAGATTTTTTTTTTCCCCTGCAATTTCAATTTTTTTTGCATTTACAGAGTTGAAGAATCCTTACTAAAAGTATACTTCAAATGCAGCTGCATTTTTTTCCCCACACTTTTCTGAAAAAAGTAAATGTCACATCGTAATATATCAAAGCAGTACTAGTAAGAATAGTGGGCAGCAGAACTTACTGCACTTGCAGAGTAAGTGTAGATAATATTTACTCACCTACTTCCCTCCATTCCACCAGTGCAAATAGGTGGCATCCAGATGTGCTGTTTTTTCCTTCCTGTGGCTGTTAATGCCATCAATGCTATAGCATCCCTTCTTGCACAGCAGAGAAATCCAATGTCTATTACTTTTCTCTGAAAGGCCATGTGCTGAAAAAAAGAAAAAGTTTAATAGCATCTTTTGCCTGATGGTATGAAATGAATTTCTAAAAGCCTTTTCAACAACAGGGATTTTGTAATCTAGCAAACAAATTTATCTTTTCTTCCCAGACAGGAAAGCCCATCTGGGACCTCAGAAGGAATACCATTAACATTTCTGAGGACTGTCACTGCCAAAGCATACAATGTATATAGTTTATAGTGATTATCTGCCAAAAGATGCTCATTGTATCCCAGTTGTCTTTTTGAAAATATTCTCTCCAAACATCAGGATAAAGTTTACATGCTAATTTACTTTTGAAAAATCTGCATTCTTCTGTTAAAGTGTGTATAATCATATTGTTTGCTTAGGAAAATATAATACTGTGAACAGTGCCAAATCCCTGTTCTTTACCTGCTTGGTTTAAAAGTGTTTTCTCCTTTGAGTAATGTTTGTATTGAGAGAAATGGTATAACAGGTAGACATCTGTGATGTTACGGGAGTTGTTGTTCTTGGACGTCTTTCTCTGTATGGAGGTTTTTCTCTGGAGTTGTGAGAAAAGTCTTAAGTTGTTTTATTTTTTTTTAGTACTTCAGTCTTTCCATAATGCATGTCAAGTGAGTGGATTAAAAAAATAATCTTTTCTAATGCAGACAACCTAGGTCATTTCAAAACAAGAGCTTTCTGAAGAACCTTATTTATGAAAAATGGATCCGTTTTTTACTTCCCCTCTTGACCACTTGTTCTTTTATTAACTGGTTTAGGTTTTTTATTTCGTTGTTGGTTTTTCTTTTCCCCTCTGCCTCTTCTTCTGTGCTTGTCTGTTCCTTCCAGTTATTTTCCACATGTACAGCCATGGTGATTATAGCCCGTCCACAGGAAAGTGGGGACTTAACAAACCATTTAACACACTGTACACACCATAGCCAAAAGAAAGTTTGCCCTTTTCTCCCCTTGCTTTATAAACCCTTTTGCTGATGTGCCATTCATGAGACTGAGATGGAAAGAAGAATAGAGCTCTCTCTATGGAGTACCACTATGGTCTGCAACACTCATTTATCTTTCTAGTGATAAGAGAGTTGTTGTTCTCTGGATATTTGTATCATCTCTCTAGGGAGACACATCAACCCCCCATTTTCCAGTTACTGAGGAGAAGAAATTAAGTTGTTTTGCCCTCCTGGGGTACAGTTCTTTACTCTTGCCTTCAGGCTTTTCTTCCTTCTCATACATAAAGTTGAGGGTTTGAATGTGCTGTGTGCTGGCTTGTAGACTCCGACAGTTGGACCACGAAAATGCTGAGCTCTGCATGCATGAAAACTATGCCCCTGAGACCAGGCTCTTGGCTCCTGGTGTCTACCGAAACTCTCACTTTGACTTCTCAAATGTTTCCCTTGTAAGGTAAGAGTTCTGCTTTTTCCTTCTCCCTTGCCCTATCGTTCATCTGATTCAGCTTTTTTAATTTATGCTTTAGACTCAGACAATGGGAATCACATGTTTGTGCTTTTCTTGTGCTGCCTCTGTTTTGGTACTTCCCATCCTCAGTTTACTGAGGTAACTGAAGAGTCATCAGTAAAAGCAAAGATCTGATTGAGGAAGTGCTGATTCAGAGGACACACACAGCTCCGAGGCTGAGCAGTGGTCAAGTAGCTCCAAAGCAAATCCCAAATACAGAGCTTACTACATATCTCAGAAATCTCCCCTTATATACCATAGGCCTTATGAATTTCTCTTCAAAAGGCTCTGCACTCTGGCTTTCCATAGTTCAACTGTCCTGCAATCATTTCTCTTTCAAGGAGAGCAAAAGCAAAAACTCCTAGAGAGCCCCTTTGCATCACAGGTTCCTGAATGTATTATTTGGGGTTTCATACCTATGACTCAACTCCGCTTCAAGCTGAGCATGAACGTCTATCTGGGATTTTAGCTCTGTGTAGTACCATTTTCACAGCACCATACTGTGTTTTTAAAGCATGGTTACTATGACATCTACAATGTCTTGGAGAATAGTGAAATAAAGCCACCCATGTTACCATTTTGCTTTGCATGACAACTTTTGTTTCTGTTTTGCTCATGTGTTTTCACCCTTGTGGTTTGGCTTTTTTTTTTTTTAACTTTGAGCAAAAAACCTCAGAGTGAAAATCAGCTATTGACTTTGGTCCATTGTTATTTCAGATACGTGAAAAGTATCGGGCTTTGCATGGTTTATACTTGGTCATTATCCATTTCAGCTTGCTGAAAGGAGTAAACTTGTGTAGCTGTTCATCGTGGGATTTTCAGGACAAATTTCAATAGCTTGCATTAGTATAGGTATTTATGATAACAGGCTCTTCCATTCAAAGCATCTTACTCTCGCTACTTCTCCTTTTAAATTTACAATGCTATAAAGCCTAAACCAGTGCAAACCTACGCAATTCAAAGGAAAAGGAAAAACAAATCAAATTGCTCTTTTTTTTCCTCCCACTGGGATTGTAGTAAGATCCAATTCAGAAGAAAACTTGTATTGCTTTTGTTGTGACACTTAACACATTACCAGACTGGCATTGTTGTTGTTGATGTAGCAGTATTCCTTCCTCCCTGCCAAAATGCAAGATGTAACAGAATTCATTAACAACCTGCTTTAGGTAAAACTCCTTGGCTTCTGTTTGCCTCCTTGTTGGTAGCCTCAAGTCGCCAAAAAGGACTACCTCAAATGCTGCCTTCTATTTAAGTGCACCTGAAATTACTACCAACATCTGGGCTAGCACAAAACTGGTGTGCTCAGAACTGGACATGTAAAGAAGATCTACTCCCTGGCCAAGCCTTGAACCCATCAGGCTAAATTTGCTTGAGCTGGAGGTTACAGTGTATGATGGCAACACATCTGCATCTGAACAATATTCCATACATTTGGACTCTCAAATTATATTGAGATTGTTAAATCTGGTTTCTCCCTTTTTCTCAGTGTAATTATAACTGTTGCCTAACTGGATCTTTGATAGTGTCTTATTCTTTCCTCCTAAATGGAAAAAAATTTCAAGGCATAGGAGAAAGAAACAGTCAAGTTGTAGATGGCAGACACTTAGATATATGTGTGTGCATGGAGAGTGTTGTATTCATTGAGTATTTTTATCTATCTATTTTCATTAAATAAAACCCAGCCAAGCAAATTTTGGGCTGCTGAGCAGCAGTGGATGGATGAGGTGTTCTATTACTCCAGCAAAGGCTGGTTTCCTCATATGCAAACCAAAATGTCAGGATTTTACATTGTTTCTCACTTACTTTTCTGAAACAGTGATCTGTCAGTGTGCTGTGTATCTATAATGCAACCATCTGAAGGGGATTGACTGTGAACACAGGAAATTACTGAAAAACTGAATTGTTGATTTGGATTATTTTTTAGCCTAGTTTCCTAAAGAAATGAGGCTTTCTACATCTCTCCCCCAACCCCCTCCTTTCTGACCACTTGCTTTGAAAGCATTGTCAAATTCAACAGAGGCAGAAGAATAGTGTTCTTAAAAACATAATGTTCACGTAAGATTCTTGAAAATAGGAGACAAAACAAAGAGACCTCACTAGAACTACAAAATGAAGGGACGGAGGAACAAAAGTGGAAGGCTACTCCTCAGCCACTAAAGAAACCAGCCAGAGGGAGATGGCAGGAGGGAGACGGAGAGCTTGATAAGAAACTGGGATTCATCACTGCACTGTTTACACACCGGTTTCTATACTTCAGAGCCAGGAAGCAAGCTAGGTTTTTTTTGTGAGGAATATATCTGCATTTGCTGCAGAAGCAAGTGGATCAATCAATTTACCTGGATAAATATTTGGGCTTTGAAATGCTGTAGTCCCCAATAATGAGGTTATTTATCATAATAATGTGGTCTTTTACTAATATTTTTCTGATATTATCAAATAAGCTGGCTCTTTTGCTTTAGCAATTCCTATTTCTAATCTAATGGATGAGGCAGAAGTAACTAGCAGCAGTATTTTATCAAAGTTACTGAGATGCTTTTGATATAAGGGGGAGGCAACACAGCATGATGCTGGCTGGTTTTCTCTTTGGAATCCAGTTATCATCTTTGTGGGAAATATATTAAAGATATTTGTTTGGAGCTACTCATAATATAGTGTACTGAGGGTGGGAGAAGAGTCTTTATACTATAATTTATGGAGAAAAAACTTGCAGAACTTAACATCAAATTACTGATTTAACAGTAGAATTATTTTAACAATCCTGCAGATGTTAATAGAAAGTGTAGGCTGCCAAAGTAAGAATTCATCAGAAAAATTATTATAGCACAATAACTCATAAGGTTTCAGAATGTTTATTACAGAATTATAATAGAGCATCAATGTTTGCTTGAAATATCATCTTGCTAGCTTGATATTGACTTTGCTGACATGAATAATTAATTTCTCTGGATAAAAGTGGATATTTAGACTGTCTAGTGACAGGAGTGTGCAATGAGGAGTCCTCAGGCAGGAATCCTTGGAGGAAGTCTGGGAAGAGTATTGTTTTTCACTTGTGCTTGTCTTGAAATAATGCATTACAGTAATAATTGCTACAAAATTCTGTTGGATAGGACTTTATTTATACGCTACCAAATTACTTGAACAGTTTGATGTCTCATATTTGCATGCTGAATGGTCAAGTGGGTCAATATACAAAATTTTGACATTTTCAAATGATTGCAGGATGTGTAAATAGCAAAGCAAGATTTCTGCACGGTGATGCTGTGGAACTGCTAAATTTCTTAGGCAAGCCCTGGCTCTATACCTGTGCCCCACAACCTGGAATTTGAAGTGACCTGTTTTGTGCAGTCTCCTTATACTTTGCATCTGAATTATAAATGAGACATTAATGCACATAGGAGAGAAGTGGACTTATGTGGGCACATCTATAGAATGTTTTACACTAACCAGATTATACACATCCTTTTGTCAATCTGTTATGTTGTTTGCAATAAAGGGAACATAAGCAAATAATGCCTAGCAATATTTAGGTCCTTTTTAGGATAGTTTCAGAACAGAATTCAGATTATACAATGTGTAAGGAATATGTTGTAATTACAGCCGTATTTAGTGTATGTGTAAGTATATAGCTTTTATACGAATAATGCAGGTGACAGTGTGAATACATATAGTGTGGCAGCTTTCCCATGGAAAATGCTACTAAGAGGATTAGAGTGTGATCTCATAATACCATACGCAACTTCTCATTGACTCAGAGTGGAGGTTTGTTTAGTTCTGCTGGACACCAAACAGATTAGCAGCTCAGGTTTTTGCTACTGACATTGCTTTTGGATTGAAAATGACTATGAAGTTTGCTCTTTTATTTTTTTTTTATTCATGGAAATCTCTCCTCCAAAACAGTATTTTGTAACTTATTTTAAAAATTGTTTCTGCCTTTCAGAATCTTCACTTCTCTTAAAGTAATTTTCAGGCTATGGGAGAACAATTTCTGACCTTGTTCCTTCCCTTCTGTTCTCATGATTGAGCTGTTCTTCTAGAACAGATGCATCTTCTGTTCTACAGCTGAAGCCCATCCTGTAGACTAAGCCACTTCCCTTGTTTAAGTGTCTTATAAACACCTATTCGTGCCACTAACTGAAGCAAAGAAGCTCGACAGAGCATGTCATGCTGCAAGTGTCCTTTTCTTGAAACTCTTGTGATCCTTCTGCTGCCTTCATTTCCACTCCGTAGTCTTCCTCTTTGTCCTCCCTTTTGGTGTCATAGCAAAAGCTGTGGACCCGCTTTGGCCAGGGAATGTCTGCGAGCCATTGAGGGCAGTTCCACGTTCATATTTAAGTCCTAAGTACTGTGAGATGGGCACAGCCATTTTTCCAATCCACACTGTGCACCACCTTCTAGTGACATACACAAGTTTTACCAGGTGATACCAGGGAAACAAATTACTTGCACTCGGTGCTCCCTCTTAGCTGCCAATGCATTTATTAGCATAATGTTAAAGACTATCACATTTATTGGTTCTGTACGATAATCAAAACTGCATGATTATAGTGGTAAAACTCCAAAGCAGAATTCTAGACATTTCTTTTGATCCAAATCTTATATTTGTGTTCTCCACTGAAGAGCTCCATTTCATGATGATAAATAGCTCTTACTTATGGAGAATACCCGCTCTATCAAGCTTCCCCAGTAACATTGAATGTGTGTTATATTTCACAACCAGTCCCTACCTCTGCCTCCCCTGTTCATGAGCTACTCATTATTGTAAGATACTTGAAAATGGGAAGCACTCTGTTTATCTGGTGTTTAAGTATCCCTCAGACCAGATAGACACTTCCAATGGTGTGGACACTGGTTGCTGTTCTTTACTGTCCCACCGTGGTGGACCCAAATGCCGCAAAACTTCTTGAGAACCAGTTTTATGCTTACTGCTCCTATGCTAAAGATACTTCATGTGTCTCTGAACCAGCCAACACTGAACTCCCCAGTAGTCTTTAAGTACACTTTTCCCAGAGCTTTCATCATGTATGCCCTCTGGATACACATTCAGGGGCTCTTGTTAGTTAGAGAAGAGAAACACAGGTATCGTAAGGCTTCCAAAATCAAATTGTTTTATTTTACTTCTGGGGAAAAAAAAAGCAGTGTCAAAAAAAAAAAAACCAAAAAAGTTTGCATGTGTTTCCTTGCCTTTGTTTCTTCCCCTACGTAGGTGTTCTTTGGCTTTGATCAGGCTGCTCTAAGGAGTTTTATGGATTTATATGCACATTTCTGATTCTGATTAATCTTAGAAAAAAGTCTTCTATCCTACCCAATCCTGTATGGCTTCTCATTCCAATTACTCTTCTGAAAGGATTTGTGCTTTAAACACATTGTTTCTCTTCCTGGCTAGTCACATTCAACAATACCCTTCTCTGGAGGGGTATATAAACAGGAAAACAACTAAATATAGATCACAGACAGAGAAGGAATAGAATGCAACAGTGTGCATAAAGAGGAGTGCTTGGGCAGATGGTGTAGGGACTAGAAGAAATCTGGGGAGAGAGAAAAAGAGACCTGAGAATGAACAACAGAGATTAAAAAAAATAAAAAATTACCCACGGCATAACTGGTCTATGGGAGAAAGGAGGCAGACAAAGCATCCCTCTGTTCCTTGGAGCAGCCTGTAATGAACTGGGTTCGTATGACCAGGGAAGAGAGGCCAAACCAGACTTGAAACCTTGTTTACTTTGTGAGTATCTGCCACCTAGATCACAAGCTGGTCAGCAGAACAGCCCTGGGTACTACAGCCACCTTCTCCTGGGCACTACAGCCACCTTCTCCTGGGCAGTCTGCTTTGGTGGAACAAAGGACAGGGTGAGACTTTGTATTAAACGGAGCATAAACATTATTTAATGGAATGGCAAACCATGAGAAATTTACTGAGGTGCTATTTCAGATGTCTTCCCACCTCAGTCTCCTAATGTTTTTAGTTTTGTTCGATATTAACACCAGTGGCTGAGTCTAACAGACTCCAGTCAACAGACTGGCTTAGAGGAGAAAGAGGGGCCTTACAACTCTCTTTCTCCTCACTGCAGCCCTTGCCCAGCTCTTACCCTTCCTGCCCAAGCCAGGATGTGACCATGGCACATTGCTATGTAGTTACATGCACGCACCAGGACCCAACAATATTCCCAATTACCACTTGCTGCAATTCTTAGCAAGCATGCATTGCTACAAGTGCCTCTATAGATTAGAAAGATGAAATGCTGCCGCAGTGGGTTATCTGCCTTGCAGCAGTGGCAGTAGGAAGGAATGGGTGGCTGTGACTTTGGCAGATGACTGCTTGGAGTGCTAGCTCAAATCAAGGATGGAGCAGGGCTGACACTGATGAGCCAGGCTGCAAACTGGGGCAGTGATGTGCAGATGCACTCTGTTCTGTTGACTCTGACATAGAGGCAGTATTCTCCAAGGGACATGGAGCAAATGTTGGGAAGCAAGAGCATCTTTGGTAAATCTACCAAACCCTGATGGTTGAAGCCTCGGGTCATTTGTGGAAGGACACCTAGGGATCAATGTAAGTTAGGACTGGATTCAAAACCTTCTGCTGCTTCTTTCTGTGCTGAAGCAGCTGGTCTACAAGTACATGCTGTCTTTTTCACCCCCAGCATCCTTCCAACAAATCTCCACAGGCTAAACCCTCAGTTGCTGATGACCTCTTTCTGAAACTGTGATGATTACATGGAACTTATTATGTCACCAAGCAATTTTATACTGTTTTGTTTTCTCTTCTCTTCTATGTTTAAGTCTGCAATTATGCATACTTCTTGTTTAGAAACACATTTGGAAAAAAATTACAGTGACAGAAAATGGCCATCCTCTGTCCCATTTAATGTTTAGAAACATTCTTCATCCTGTCTTTTGTTCTTGAAGTGAGATATATGTTCATTTGAGGGAAATTTTTCTTATTAGTTGAAGCATGAGAAAAAATAGGTTCATTATAGAAAAGCTTTAAGAGGCAGAGTTTTCTGGAAATTAAGCAAGCAGCACAGGTAATATTTTATAGTTAGAAACCATTTCCATTTTCTGTTCTAAAATGAGGACTAATTAAATTGTTAATTGTTTTTTAATTTCACCATCTTGTTTAGAAGAATTACTTTGTAGTTACTGTATTTTTTACAAACCAAACTTACCTTTATAAGTACTGTTGGATTTAAAGCACTGGAGACCAAAGTCTGCTATTCATCTGATTGTGGAAAGGTGTGTCATCTTTGCTTGGATCTTATATAGTCTTTGCAGGATTGAAGCAAGGGTCTTTGTACTTTTTCACTGTTTCACTCTTTCACACAAGCATGTCAAGCTTCAGTTTTTTCAGGAAGTGATCATAAGAAACTTACTCATTTTGATATTTTGTGAGTTTTCAGTCTTAGAATATTTTAACATTGCCACAATCCATACAGAAGGACAAAAAAGTTGGTAAAAGGGACTCTTTTGGTCCATGAGCTGAGCCTTGGGGATGCCTGAGAAGAGGCTGGGATGTGAGGGAGGAATGAGGGCTTGCAAATGATTTTTAAGATGTTTTATCACACCAGAGATGTAATAGAAGTGCTGAGCTTTCAATTCAGTTGAGCAGCCATTACTGTGACCATGCCCATTTTGTGTTGGTCCCCACCAGCTAAGTAAGAACAGGACATGCTAGGTGCTTTGATTGTGAAGATGGAAAATGGACTTTGTCAGTAGTAGATGTGAGGGAGGGCTGGAAGTGAGTGACTATAGCAGAGAGAGGAAGTTCAGCAAAAGTCAGACTTGGGAAGTTGCAGTGCTTCTGGAAGGGAAAAAGACTCACTTAGAATTAAATTCTGAGGAGGAACGGAGGCACAATAAAGTAAAAGGCAGAGCAACTAGAGTGTGGAGAGAGCTGGAGTGAACAAGCAATCAACATAAGGCTGAGAAACTCTCCTCAGAAGCATACAGACTGCTGAATGTCTGGAAAAAACCCAAACCTGTTTTGACTGTTTCAGCAGCTGTTGCTGCCAGCTGGTTTTGTACTCTGGAAATCTTGCCTCCCCCTGCCCCAAGGTGCACTGTGGTGAATCACAACTGGTAACTCCTCCTGCTGTAGATGCAGAGTTTGAGCTAAGGAAAGCTAACACTCTCTGGTGTGTCCAGTTTTTGGCTGGAAATCCTGTGAGTGATAGGTAATCCACAGGCTCACATTTTTTTTAGCGTAACAAAGTCCAGCAAAGAACATGCAGCTTGCATCTGCAGTATTGCAGGGGAATGAAGTAAGGCATCTCCCTGAAAGATGGATGCAAACCCAACAGAAGCGCTGCGGCTGGTCAAAGTTACGTCTGTGTACCAGGCAACATTTCTTTTTCATGTTCACAAATAACAAAGCCAGGCCAGCAAAAGCTTGATGTTGTAGATCAAACCTAAAACACTAGTGACATAATCCCAGCAAACTTCATTTCCCATTTTCACTAACATCTTTTCCAAGTTAGATTTTGTTGTTTTGTAGAGCATCATTGGCAATCTGCCATGTAAATTTTGTTTAAGTGCTTTACTAAAAGAAGAACCTGCCCTTTACAACATCAACTGCATGCAGATGGGGCTACAGTCATGATCTGGAAAATATCACCAGCATGATGTTTACCGGGCTATTATCCATATGGTTTTTCTAGATCATGTAATACAAAAAAATGCTAATAATTCCTAAAATCTCACTTGCACTTTATTTTTCACTTGGTTCATTTACTTTGCATTTTCTTAAGCTAAGGACAATGAATCTAAGCCAACAGATTTTACTTTTTTTTTTCTTTACAGAATCCACTGGGTCAATTTTATTTGAAAAAATGGGCCCAGAGATTTAAATGTTAATTTGTCAAGGTCACTAGCTATTGAAAAAAAATTGTCTATGTCAGTTTTTCAAAAGATGCTATGTTTATTTCTCTAGAGTATATGGGACTAGAAAGAAAAACATTTGTGTGGCTCTATCATTACAAAGCATTCAAGATGTGCACAAAAAAAGTCCCTTATTTAACGCTTCAATAGTTATTTCATTTACTAAAATAACTGCCATAGCTCAGAAAAGTAATGCTATTCCTTTCAAAACCAGTTCTATTGACTTTAAAAATATATTCATTTGATGATATGTTTTAGCAAGGCTTTCAACACAAAATCTGGGTCTTGAATTTAAAATTATAACATACATTTTTGGGACCTCCGTCAATGTTACTTGCTGAGAAAAGGCTCCGTTTCACATGGAATATAAAAGTAATACTTCAGAGCGCATTGAAAGCCAAAGTTTAAGGCTTAGCTATTATAAATTCACTCTGAGGCCTGGACTGATGTGATGGCCTCTTAGATCAAGTTTTCATCTGAAGGAAAGTTTTTCCTTGTAGTTGTGTCTATGTAGTACTGCAAACTGTATAAAACAGCAGTCGCAACCTACAGATGCATGCTCCCAGTCCTGCACTTATTAATGAGTGCATATTTACAGTTGGGTGCAGTAAGCATTTGATAGTAAATTGGACCTTGGTACTGAGTAACATTTCCAGCTACAAGTTAGAAGAAGGATTTATTTTCTATGAGCACAAGGCATATGCAAATGATGAATTTTTTTTGTTGGGTTTACATGTCACAGTGTGGTTCTTCACTGGGTTGCCCAGACAAGCCATCCAGGGCTGCTGGTGTGAAAGCTTGCTGCCGTGAACAGCATGGGCTGGGCTTTTCTAAACCTTCCCCAGTACTTTAAGTAAATCGTGATTCTCTTCCTTTGAGCTGTAAGTCCGTAAGACCGTGGGATCTATAGTGTTATGTGAACTAAGTATTAATGTGGAAAACCAAATCATTAATACACAGCACACTTGTGTCAGCAAATTAATCTCCAGTTCTTAGGCTATCTTGGGTGCTAGTTTTACCAGGAGTTAATGTAAAAGCCTAATGCATCCTCTTCCTGGCAGTTTTGTCCCCTTACTGTTGACAGGATGTACTAAAAATAACCTCCACCCTATAGATATCTAAACAATGAAACCACCGATACAACTTGGGGGAGGAGGAGTGGCGGTTGTTGCCCCTGAGCTATTTATTAACACTAAGCAGCAGCAGGAGGCAAAAAAACCTAGTTTCAGTAGATTTAGCTTAGTAAAAATCTCTCCTGAGACTTAAGTATAGTATCTTCCTCATTTTGTTTTCAGAAAATAGTTGAAACAGGTTAGAAATATACTTTTCCCCTTGAGGAGCAGAGCAGTTTGTTTTAAATTTCCATAGTAATCTGTACACAGCTCAGAAATTTATCAGTCAAACCTGAAGGAGAACTGAGCTCCAGCATGCAGAAATGAATAGAATTTCATGTTATGCTTGGGACAAATATGTCTGTTTCCAGTTATGGTGCCTGATTAAAAGGCTGTAAGTCTTAATGGGTGTGAATAAGTTTAACTTAGAAATAGGTGAGTTGATCCTGATTTATCTTCTAAAATGGAATAAGATGGAGATGAATATCTATACTTACCTCAAGGCAGAGTGAGATTCTGCCTTCTTAAATATGTTTCCTGTGCCAGTCTGTTGAAGCAATTTATGCTAATTCCACTTGTATTTTTACTTCTTGCACTGAGCATAGTCAAGGCTCACAACCCTTGTACCAGTGTTTCCAGCTGGGGTCTTTGGCCTTTTCCGACCACTGCATGTCCATGTGTATGCTGTGACAGTCCATTCTTAGGGAGCGTGCAAGGGAAACTCTTTGCTCTGGGGGACACATGGGAGCTGAAGCTCAGTTATCACTAGACCTGCTGGGAGGATTTGAGGAGTGCAAGCAGGGCAGTGAACGTATGTAACCATGGCCATGGACCAAATACAGCTCATGGAACAGTTTATGAGAAAAGCAAAACAGTTTCTTTCCTCATCATATTATAGAATTAGATATAACTTGTGTTGAGATGTGATATCTGAACTATATTTATGCTCTTTGATAGGTGAGTGGGAGACAGGAAATACATTTTACTATGAAAAACAATGTGTGACCTTGTAGTGTTATTTACAATGCTTATTATTAATGATGTAGCTTATTGCATACAAGGAAAAAAATACAGATGTTACACCACTGCATTTGTCATACAAATCACAATCACTAGGCAAGTCCAGGCAAAGACTGCTAAAATGCTTATGAATAATACAGCACTGCATGTTTTAGTTGTGACTGGCTCTTTGCAAAAATGTTGACTATTTCAGGAAAGTGAATGAGCTTCCTCTTAAAAAACGCTTGCTGGCTTTCAGGAGGAAAAAGATTGTTGGTCTGTACATCCTGTAGCTCCTGCTTCCCATCACCACCCACGACTTCATCCTGGTTTTTGTTGTTGAGCTCAGGCTGTCTTTCCTGCTTTGCCTCCTTCCCTGCTCTCTTCTTCATGGTTCCTGGTGCATTCATCACTGCTGATTTCTGTCTTTCTGTTAGGTCCCTTTTGCTTGGAGCCACACAGCCTGGGAGGCTGCCTATGTGACATGCAAGCTTTATATCACCCATACCATGACTGCCAGTGAGGTGAGGCAATGGAGGATGAAAGATATTTGAGAAGTTGTTGTAGGGACTCGAGCATATTTCATTTGTCATGAGGCTGAAGAAATACAGTACACTGCCTCTCTCTCTTTCTACCTTAAAGCCTATTCCTAGCCATGACTATGCACAGGTTGATATCATGTCACACAACTGAGGGACAACAGATGATGGGAAATTTCCAGAACTCTCAATTCATCAACACAACCCAGGTTTCAGTAGGTACACAGGCTGCCATTTAACCTCCTGAGATTTCTTTTTTGAGAAGGTAGTAGAAAATGAGAGCTAAAGGGCTTATTTTGACAATAAACTAGTAATCTTATTGTAAACTGGACTGAATTTTGGAAGCAGCTGAAAAATAGTAGATTGACAGAAGGGATTTACATCTTGATGTCGGATCCCGGTGCTCTTTCTATACTCCTTCAGTTGTTCAAGGGGTTTTCTGCGGCATGTCAAACGTGTCTGCTCTAAGCACTTGGCTGGTGAATTATGCCTTCCTGATGATGTGTGCCTGGATCCTTCCACTCTTCTGCTATCCTTAGGTAGAGAGGCATTTCTGGTAAGCAGGTACAAATTGTGATGAAAAAACTGCCTGAAAGAGACTTATAGTGTGCCTTAGAGATTCTCGAATTCCACCTCATCCCCTTTGGCAATGTCTTCTACAGCTTGGGTTTTCATATACTTTACCTCTGGTTCTCATGTGCTTTGCTGTGTTCTCTGTGTCAACGTGCATTGGTGGAGTTCCTCTAGGTGACTATGAGGAAGGAACACAACTCATGGGCTACTTCACAGAATCACAGAATATTAGGAGTTGGAAGGGGCCTCGAAAGATCATCTAGTCCAACCCCCCTGCCAGAGCAGGATCACCTAGACTAGGTCACACAGGAATGCGTCCAGGTAGGTTTTGAATGTCTCCAGAGAAGGAGACTCCACAACCTCTCTGGGCAGCCTGTTCCAGTGCTCTGTCACTCTTACAGTAAAAAAGTTTTTCCTCATGTTCAGATTGAACCTCCTATGCTCCAGCTTGCACCCACTGCCCCTTGTCCTGTCATTGGCTATCACTGAGAAGAGCCTGGCTCCTTCCTCCTGACACTCGCCCTTTTTTTATAAACATTAATGAGGTCACCCCTCAGTCTCCTCTTCTCCAAGCTAAAGAGACCCCGCTGCCTCAGCCGCTCCTCATGAGGGAGATGCTCCACTTCCTCAATCATCTTTGTGGCTCTGTGCTGGACTCTTTCAAGCAATTCCCTGTCCTTCCTGAAAAGTAATTGATTCCTAGATCAAGTGGCAAAAATTGGAATGAAGACAATGATAGTAATTTCTATTGACAGCTTCCTTTGGTAGTTAAAACATTTCTCTGCTTACTTTAAAGATGTATGTGTGACTGCAAGTATTAAAAATCAGATTAACTAACTTCAAATATATGTTTGGGAATATCTGAGTTCTGAAATGGTCAAATGCTATCTGCAAGCCTCTACTTCCTTCCTTGTCTTGCTAGAAGCACATCTTTCCTCAGTAATAATTGTCATGAGTCATTGAATATAGCTCTTTCCTTGGCAAATGTGCATTTATGGTCTTTTCGTCAATAACGAGGCCCATTGTTTTCTGCTGTGTGGGATTTTTTCTTTTTTTTTTCTTCTTTTTCTTCTTGTCCTTTTTTGAAGAACTGCAAGCAAGAAGAAACATTTTTAATTGAATTTTCTGAGTGACACATCACATCTGACTGCCTTCCAGCATGTTGGTTCCATTAGACATATGAGTAGTAGCACAGTCCAAAACTACCATGACAGAATGACATATTTTAATACATCACTTGGAAAATGTGGAAAGGGCAGCAGTCTGTGGAGCAGACAATTAAAAACTTCGGTTTTCAAGGAAAGAATAACCTTTAGGCAACCGTGCTTGTTGTTCTTCGAAGGAGTGGGGTGTGAATGTAGCTAATAGAATATGCTGGAAAGTGCAAAGGATTCCTACTCTTGCATTTTTCTTTCCATTCTGCATCCCTTTGTTAGCGTATTCTTTCACTCCCATCTTTGCAATGGCTTTAACAGCTGGAGTTGTTATCTGTTTAAAAAAAATAAATAGTGACCTCAGAAAAACAGTTGCTGTGTGCAGAGACTGGATGTGCTAAAGCAGCATTTTCAGTGAATCCAGGACACAGGAGACTTAGTACAAATGTGCAAACTGACTTGCGTGTGCCCAGGTTGGCAGGCTGAATCAGTGCTAACTGAAAAACCAGCATGGCCAAGTGATAAATGGAGATGAGGCAGCCTGTGTCTCCCTTGTTAAAACTCATGCCAGTCAATGGATCACTTGCACAGGAGCTGTATGCACAGGTATATGTGCAGTTTAGAAAACAAGCTTTTTGTGTTGGGAGCTTTTTCTCTGCCTTGCAAAATGTCTGGCATGCAGAGGACACTAAAGAACTGTGCCAGCTACTAGTGAGGTGGAACTGCCACTTGAGCTGTCCCAAATTCCTGGGATGGGAATGTGATGGGTGAATGTCAGGATATATTGAATTGACCTGAGCATCTGGCGCAGGAGAAGGAGGATGTCCAATTGCTGCAAGTTGCCTTAGTTCACATCGGCTGTTCCCAGAGGTTTACTGAACCCATATCAACCATTACCATTTCCTTAAGTTCTTGCAGGAATTTAGTGTAGGGAGGAAAACTGATGGGGTCACAGATTTGGAAACCAACAAGTCTTTTTGTTTGTAAACAGCAGAATCAAGCAACCCTTTGCTACTTTACCATTTTACCAATGCACTTCAGATCTAATAGAAATAAGACAAGATAGTAATCAGCTTTTATACCCCGCTGATCATATGGTGTGTGGTAGTAGTATTTAACACACACGTTTACAAGGAATACATCACAGAGCATAGAATTCATTTACACAACTTAGTTTGCATCTGGTAACTATAACCTAGCAACATTTTAGTGAATGATTAAATTAATCTCTCACCAGGCAGTTTTACAGCCTTGATCTCTTCAGGTTTCAGTCTTGCTTTTCCCCCTGAATGCCCCCATTTCTGTATTTGGAAAGGTGGGGTTGTTTTTAAGCCTCACTGATAGTTTGCAGCTGCAGCAGAAAAAAAACAAAAACCTCTTGCATGCATTAGAACTGTTTCAGAGTTGTTTCATCAATTTCTCATTTTCTTCTATTTCGCTTGCATGTTTTTACTGTTCCCCTTCACCATGGTCTGGTGAAAAAACAGCTGCTTATGGTAAACTGTATGAAACCTACAAATGGAATGCTTCACACCTTGAGGCAGCTGCCCATAAACATCTGGGAGTTTTCTTTTTTCTTTTTCTTCCTTTTTTAAATCTGCCTAAGAGCTGGAAGGTATTGCAGTTTTATTTAAGAGGGTTCAGGACAGATAGCAGCTCATTAGCAGTCCTCTTTTGAAGGCATGTCATATGCTGACGGTGACCTCCATCATAATACTTTTTTTCTTTGTGACTGCTGTCTGGACTTGCAAATTAAATAAGGCCTTTGATGGTTTATACTGCATTGCTAGTAGTGCATCTAAGGTGGCAGCAATTGCTCACAATCACAGTCCAACAGTAGCCTGAGTGCAAAATTTGGACTTGTTTTTCATCCTTTGTTGGGGCTCTTTAATGAAATGGTCACAAGAGATTCAAAATGATGAATAAGATTTTTATCTTCAGCATCAGGAGCCATCTTATGAAAAAATACTAAAAAAAAGTGGAAATACAAATCTTTCATGTGGGCAAGAGCAGTACGATGAAACAACAAAAGCCAACTGTGAACCATTGGACAAGCATATTCATAAAACTGGAGAGTGAAGTGTCTTCAGTTTTCTCTTCCATCACTGAAATTCTTTATCTGCTTCATGGTGCTGAAAAATAGTAAAAGGTCATGGAAAAAAGGTATCTCAGCTCTCTGCTCATCTGTTCCACAGATGAGAAGGATGAATGGGAGGTGCCCCCTTGGAACTGATGACAGAATTTGACTCATTGTATTTACTTAGTTTTTTCAAATGTTTGTTTTAATAGTGAATTTTAACAATTTACTTAGAGCATTCAGGGACTAGGGATACTCTTTGTTGGAATTGCTTAGCTGTGCCTTGCCCACTCAGTACTTATGAGATTGCTGAACATTCCTGGTTCTCAAATATACCAAATTAGACAGAATTATGGAATTCTTTCTCTCGTACATTTTCTATCCATTTATCAAAATCGTATTTTAAAACCTTACTTCAAGACCGTACTTACTGCATCCTCTTATGGGACAATATACTATCATATTCTTCCACCTTTTAATTTGCAATTGGTTACTTTCTTTAGTGAGGCTGGAAAATTAACTTGGATACACATGAAAATAACATGTAAAAGATAACACATTTTTGCTTCAGTGAAAGAGAAAAAAGGTAAAATAACAGTATCTCTCAACATGTCTTTTACTAAATCCAAGGGCTTTGTTTTGTTCCAACAAAAATGCAAATTTTACAATTTTTTGCTTTCTTGTTAAGACTGTGGATGAAGAGTTGGGAGTTAGGCATTTTATTTCAAGGTTGTGATGAATATTTTCAGGCATATATAGAAGAAATCAGTGTGTTGCCATGTTGCTATACTAGCTGAAGTCTCAAGCACACTATAAATCATCAGTACATGGCTGCACAATCCTGTATAGAGACAGAATTAATGACTCTGGCAAAGTGTTTGCAATTATATGGTTCATGCTTTTCAGGTCCCAAGCTGAAGTCTCTGTTTAGTTCCATGTTATGAGAGGTACGTATGTCCCTAATTATCATTGTTCATAGAGTGATTTGGAATTGTAGTGTGCTGTAAGTGACTGGACTTATCTATTTTTGTTCCAAAGCATGGATTGGAAATATGAGTGAATTAAAAGGAAACTGGGAATTAGTCCCATGTCCTGCAGACACTTATGCAGATGTAGCAGATGAGTAGGCATGCTTATATTTAGTCATGTGCATAAATGTTTATGTGAATAATGCTTTGGTTTCCAATTTTAAAGAGAGGAGGAACTTTAAATTGTTGCCTTTTGTCATTTCACATATTACAAAATTTTAATACTTTATGGCTTCTTGAAAAATCTGCTTGTAGTGCAAAAAGTCTCATCAGATTTCTCACAGTAGCCAGAGAACTAGAATAGAGCAATGAACCTTGCATAGTTCTAAATAAGCAGTGCAGATACCAGAATTGTCCAGTAAAATAATTTTGGTCAAATCAAAATCAGAATCCGGGTGCAGTCGAAGTGAGAACAGTATAGAGCCTATATTTTCTTTCAGAAGCCCTCAATACTTGCAAATACTTCAGACACACATGAAACATTATGCAGATGAGTTGTTCCCTTGAAATCCAAATTACTGCCAATTGCTTCCAAATGTTCAATTTGGAACATTTCAAATATGTTAAATTCTTACTCTGCTCCCATTGGAGCTAAAGCACAGTGCAGGTGGATATTAAAAGCTGCTCAACAAACTGCTCAACCAGGGACATATGAAGAGTCAGTCTCCCAAAAACCCAACCTCCAACGTGTAAATGCTTGGTCAACTGTAATGTGAGACAAATGGACTTTATTGGCCCTTCCCTGGGCAAGTAAGTTGCAGGTGTTCCTTTCAGAATGTATAGGGTTAACCCCTCTAATTGACTGAAGCGAACACCAGCTTGCCTCAAAAAAAACCCCAAATTTTCATTGAAACAAGATATGATCTCAGGAATGCAAAAATTTCAATTCATTTTTAGTAATTGAGCAAAATTTGGCTGGAAGTTTGGGGGGTTGACTGAAGGTTTGTGTCAGCTTTCAGTTGGCCTTAACTTTCCAAAATATTTCTAAATCCAAATTAGAAATGTAGTGGTGCCCAATGCTATGTGGCAGTGAAGCCACACCATGAAGATTTCAAGTGTGTGCTCAGGAAAGGCTTGAGTAAAATCTTGCTGAGACTGGTTTAACACTGTTCGTTTAGGGTAAAGGCAAGTAAAGAAGGTCCTTCACAGAGCTCATAGGTAAAACAGTGAGGACTCTCTCATCATAATGCCTTAAATTGAGGAAATTAATATAGTTTAAACCTTTCAATTGGAAGTGGTTATGTGAATTCACTTATTCTGGTGTCTTGAATCAAATATGTATGTATAAAGTGCTTTCTATATTTCATTTGTGGGTTGATGGGCAGGCAAATATTTGTAAAATATATTTGATTTTTGTTATTAGGTTTTTAATAGAGGAAGTTGATAGCATGGTTTATTTTCCTACAAAGCATTTTTCAAAGATGTGAAAGATAATGGAAAACAGCAGATTTGAAGCAGTTAAAGTATGAGTTATAATAAGTAGACATGTCGCCTGGAATTTACAGAAGACCCACAGGAATCAGCTAACTCTGTTGAAAATACTGGCCATTGTATTTGTATAAGTTATTGTATTCTATATCTGATTTATTTTTCCAGTGTGTCTTCTGTGACTCATCTTTCTTAAAATAGTTCATCTGGTAATCCAGCAAAGACAGTAATACATCACGTACACTTTTCCCTTCAGGACTGCAGGGTTATAATGACAATGTGGGGTTGGGGAAAGATGTAAATAAACAGATCTGTCTACAGAAGAGAGCAGATCCAAGGCTGGCTGCAGGGAACAGTAAAAGTTCTCTCTCCTGGATAAAACACACATAGAAAAAAGTCTGTTTAAGTATGTAAAAAAATAAAATTGAAGGATTTAACCAATAGAAGAGTGGCAGGCAAATGAATCAATATTTACTTCTGGTATTAGTCCATCTAAAGGAAGAATATGAGGCCAGGAAAAAGAAAGAAGCCTTGGGATGGTTTCTGATTTGTGTTTATCAAAATACTGCTGAAGAACATGCCTGAATTCCTCTGTACTCTAATGAACTTTGGAAGAAAGCAGAAGCAGTAGGAGAGAGAAAGAGGAAGCCAACAAGGGCAGATAAGGAAGTAACAGTCCAGTATAAATGGGAAAACTATTTCCAGAGTCAAATATCCAGTGAATGAGTTCTCCTCATACAGACAAAAACAGAGTGATAAAAAAATTTTGTTTTGTTTTGTTTTGTGGGGTTTTTTTGATGGGTTTATTTGGTGGGTTTTTGTTTTCGGTTTTGTTTTTTTGTCCAATTAAATGCTAGCAGCTTAAATATCTTTTACAGTATCATCTTAAAACTATTTACTATTCACCTTTTGCTCCTCTTAGATAGGAATAAATATTTTCAATAATTGTCAGAGTAGATGATGCAGGTTCTTTTATTTTTTTTTTGTAAACTGTTGTTGAAGACTGTAGCAGAATATAGGGCAGTAAAATTCGTCTTGTAGTAAAGCAGCTGAAATGGTCCAGCCTTCCTGAGGAGTGCTGCAGCTAGAGAGACTGCTTTGTGAATGTCCTTGCCAGACACCTGTCCCTATGCTGTTGGAGGGGAGCTCAGCCATGAACGTACAGAAATATTTCCAGACAAATAACTGATACTTTACAAAATACACTGAGCACGTAGGGTATTGTGCAGTCAAAGAGCCATGAAAAAAAAGCGGAATGGAAAAGTAACAAAAATTGCACGCAGATTCCTCTTCCCTACATCTTTCAATAGCTTTTTTGGACTATCAGTTTTCAAAAAAATATTTTGTCTAACTCCTCCTGTCCCACCTCATTTTCTGATCTCTTACCATGTTTTCTTAAAAATCTCTTGGGAGCACCACCTTTTAACAAAAGAAAGTCAGCTTTGATTCTAACCTACATATGACTGTCAACTAAGTTCTTCCAGTGATTGATTGCTTGTTCATATATCACCATATATTCATATATATTCACCTGGTTCCTGTATCTTTCCATGAGCTGCTTCTTGGTTTCTGTTCCTGCTGTTAAGATGAAACAACAGCTGGATTTCAGGGAGGCTGTCTCTCCACTCCTTTCCATACCAATCATAATCTCTAAAAGGAAGGAGCAGATGACGCAGGTAGACCCGCTGTGCCCTGAAGAGCATGCTGTCCAGGAGGCAGCCAAGGAGGTAAAGAATCAGATTTGTCCCTCTGAAGGCACACAGCTTGGTTTGCATAGGGCAGGGTTCATCAGACAAAGCAGAATTATCCTTGCAACCTAAGTACTCTCTCTCTCCAAAATCCATCCAAATTACATGCCATGCACTCTCACATCCCTTTGGCTGCTGCAGTTAGTGCTCAGTTGTTAAAATTGGAATGGAGGAAAGCTCTTGTCCTTCATCTGGGTCTGGGACAGGGGAAGCATGGGTAAAAATTACTGTAGGCTCTATCTGTATTCAAATCTTGGAAGTTTTAAAGCATGCAATACAACACTTAGATCTATAAGTGTGTATAATTTTTGTGTTTTATTTTTGTGTTTAGACTTTATTTGGAAGTACTTTCAGAAATTTTTTTTAATGAAATCCTAATGAAGAAAGAAAATCCAGATTAGAAATTAGTTTCAGCTAAATGAGGGGAGTTAAGCAGATGGCCAGCTGCTGCATAAATCTTAGAGAAAACTACCAAGTGTGCAGACTTGGAGTTGGGAGGTTGACCTTTTGTTTATCTTTAAATTCAAAAGCTCAAGTGGAGTTTAATTAAAGTTACCTACTGTTCCTTAAAATAGTTTTATTCCTCCTGTTGAACTACTTTCAAAGGCTATGTTTTCAACATTGAATTAAAATGGCTACAGTCTTTAAGACCAAAAGTTTTAAAATACATCTAATCCCATAATTGCCATTCTTTTCCTCCTTTTCCTAAGATGTGGAATCTGTCAAAAATTCTCTGCTTTGAATTCCTATGCACGGCTATATTTAAAATATGTGCTATAGTTTCCTGGTTTTTTTTAAACAGCGTTATTTCTGCTGGATTAAAGTATATACAGCATTCTGAAAATCTTCAGTGCAGCAGAAATCTATCTATTATTCAGTCAGTTTCAACATCACCTCTGAAACCACAATTCCAAAACCTTCTCCTCTGCCTTTTTTTTTTTTTTTGCCTTTCCAGCTGCAGATTTCCACCAGGCCACATTTTGAGATACTATGAGTAATTTCAACATAACAGAAGGCACATGTTATTTAAATACAGTTGAACTGTGGAGTTCATGAAATTCAAGGCTTAACCTGTGCCCTGGTCTGCACTGTCTGATGGACCTATTGATAAAGCCCATGAGAATGTGTCTGTGTATTATCAGTACTGCGAGGCTTTGCTGTGTTTTGCATCTCTCCTGAGAATGGTGCTGTGCAGTGGGCAGGTAGGTGTTAAGGGCCAGTTTCTAGTCATGTGTTATAATTCCGTGTAACGTACCTGCTTCTGTTTCTTGTGTATGAGCTTGAGTGCTCCTACCAAGTAATAACAGTCAGTCCCATGGACTTCAGCGAGCGTTTGAAACAGGCTCTGAATCCCTTATTTAGGCACATGTTTAAAGATAGATTTGACAGTAGAAGCAGTACCTACATGTAGTTAGTTGTCAAATGTATTTTATATTTGCTTGGCTACAAGTACTGCATTGCACAACACGTTGCTTCCTCTTCCCCCACCTCCTCACACTCATGAAAAGTGGTGAGCGAAGTAATCTATGAGACTGTGAACATGTATGACATTTCTGTGAAAAAATTTTGCTTAGAAGATGAAGCTGCTACTTCACAAAATGAAGTATTTGAGATCTTTATCAAGAAAATACTGGGTCATTTTATGGATTGACTTGCTAAATGTGTTTGCAAGTAAGTGTACATCTCATTAGTATTTCCAACTAGCTCGCTGACATCACCCTACTCACTTTTGCTTCCAAGTGCACAGGGCAGGAAGTACGTACATGTCCTTGCTGAGAAACTGTTAGGTCTGGATAATGTTACTGTCTTTTCTTTGACTCTGTAGAAATGTGTCTGGGGTTACTATACACCTATGTGGTTTATTCATTCTACATTAATATTATACTTGCAGCCACAGTGTGTAAACAAAAGTTGCCTGACAGCATTGTGTAAGGCATAATTTCGCAGTCCAAAGTGGAGGGCTGAAACCAAGTCAGTGTTAAGTCTTTGAGCTCCCAAATTCAGAAACTCTGTATGGCACCCCCTGATACAGACGAGATTTTGTTTGTATACTTTGGGATTGCTTTACAACAGAGGACTCAGGCAGAATGTAACAGGTTGGCAGCATGTGTCTTCCATGGAAGCCGAAAGGAGCACACATTGTTCCAAGGTCTTCAAGGCTGTGAAGGGTTTTTTTGCTTACTGTGAAATATAGTGCTTTACTTAGGTGCTGGTTCTTAAATGTCATAGGGTTTGTTTGGGTTTCAGACACAAATACAATATTGGTGCATTTTTATATGTGCAAAATGGTTTGTGTATTAACTTCTTTATCATCATTTGGGAGTGAAGATAAGATTGCTGTGCTGTCAACTGATTGTACGTGCTCCCGGATTACCTTGGAGAAATGTGAAGTACAGATGTGCAAGTATATTTATCTGCAATTCTGGAGGAGGACCTAGAAGCTAACAGATGCAGTATGAAATATCAGAAGTTTGGGAGTGTTTTGCATGCTGTATTTGAACTGCTTAAATGAATTCTAGGAATACCAAGTGAAGTACCTTCATTAAGTTGTATGGCCAAAGCAACCAAAATTGCCAAATATGATCTACCTTCTTAAAATCTCTTCCAGGTGAAGATCAGTTTCACAGAAAGAACAGTTGAAGATTAAGGACTATTCTAAGTTTAGTTAATCACTGGAAAATGTTAGTTTGTAGTGTTTTAGCCTCTGAAAACTATTTTCACCTTTAAAATACAGCTGGAGGAGAAAAATCACATTAAAAGGGATGCAGGATGACTCTGAGGTTTTGTCCCATTACGTTAGGACCAAAAGCAAGCTCGGATCTTGATTTAAATCTGTATGTAGGATTGGGAGTTTAAAAAAAAACAAAACACCAAACCAAAAAACAAACCAATTAAATAATATTTAAATAATGTAAAGTTTGATGAAGACCATTTGTGCTTTGGACCATGAGGTTTTTATTTGAGGAAGGGGATGTGTAGGGTTGTGGAAAGAGGAAGAAACAGTAGTTGACCCAGCAATGACCGAAAATAAGCTCGATAGTGTCTGGTTAACTAAGTATACTAGGAACAGCTGCTTTTCATGTATACCAAACAGGATCCCTGACTGTCAGCTACTGACTTTTCTAACAGGCGTCTGGAGTTCCAAACGTGATATGCAGCAGCCTATTACTATTTTGAAAAAAACTCATATGTCTTCTTCTGAAGTTATATGAGAAACTGTAATTCTGGTGACCTCTAGCAGACCTGTATGACTTAAGCACCCAGGACCTCATTTCTTCCTTGATAATTGTTTTTCTGCTCCATATCTCCCTTGAAAATTGAAGGTATTAGCTTGTTTCAATCATGTGTGACAGTGGTACTCTCTACGCTTTCCATTAGAAATCAGTGATGTGGAGCCAGTCTGGTCTGTCATACAGGAGGAAGTTCTGAAGGATGGAAAATGGAGGGATCTTTGCTCCAAGTCCCTTCCTGGTGATCCCAGTTAGTAGTAAGGAATTTGCCAAAATGGAATTTGCATATAAATTAGCTATTTTTTTTGGCATAGAACATGTACATCAGAGTAATATCAGAATATTATTAATAACAATAAAGTAATTTACAGCAGCTACGTGTATAAATACTTTTCCTGTTCTGTGCCACACTAACGAGAGAAGATGAAGGAGTTGCACCAAACAGGGAAATGTGAGTAGCTTTCCAGCGGTTGTCTGTCCTGAGGCAATCAGCAAGCTCCCTTCTTAGGCTCAGACCCAACTCGGGGAAAAAAAAATTAAATTATGTTGACTTTGGCACAGACGTATGTCTGTAGCTCTGGGAATAACTTGTCCCTGACTGAGTGGCATAGAGGATTCGCGTTCAATTTTTATGAACCCTTATAAGGCCATTGTTCTCCAATTTCTGATTGATTGTCTTTATGTAATGAGGACTATGAATATAGACTTGTCAGAGTGACTGAGGAAGGTCAGATGTGACTGCTTCAGTTTAACACAAGCTGCTAAGGTTGCAGGATGAATTATGGTTTGTTGCATGCAGCAAAAAGCACATTATTTGTTGGACGGGTTTTGTTTCAGGGTTTTTTGTTGTTTGTTTGTTTTTAGCTAATACATGAAGAATGTGATTTCTTTCTCTCACTCTTACTGTATTGTACAATAGTCGTCATTGCAATTTAGCTCAGGTTGATTGATATCCTCTGGTCACAGTCCCTCTGTCAACTTTGGAAGGTTGATGTTGAGCTAATGTTTCCAAAAGTCCCTGATTTTCAGAACAGATAATCAGTCACAGCTCAGACTGAACAGGTTCCATAAGTATTCAACATCTCAGAAAGTCCAGCCCAGGTGCTTTGGTGTGGACACCCAGTATCATTTATTACTTGTGCTGCCATAGTGTAGGGGTAGGAAGGTGAGAGACTAGACTGCAGTAAAATCTTCTTAAGACTTGCAACTTAACTTTGTACAATCTCCATCTCTCAGCTGCATTATATTCATTACAAGGTGATGTTGAATCTTGTTGATGTGGGCATGGTGTCTGAATCACCTCTCTGGACTTCTGCAGTGAAAAAATTCTTCACTTCTGCCAGACAGCCTCAGTCACAGACCCAGAGCCCATTGCATCAGGCCTCCACAAAACCTAAAACACAAAGAGGACAGTTCTGCAGAGAAGTAGTCCTGGGTGCACCCTTGCCCCAAGCTGAAGTAACAGAATGAGGTACTGGCTGCAGTTAGGCTCAGATGAGATTCCTAAACATCTTTTTCTGGAGTCCTTTTTGTCCCTCTGCCCAACTCCCATACACAGCTGGGAGGTTCCTACACCAGCCTCAGAGCCTCCCAACATTTCCACCCTTTCTGGAGTTCCAAATTGATCCTAGCACAAACCTGTTCATAGTAGTTACTCTGCCCCAAGTACCCATCCATTTGGGCCACACACACACCCCCAGCCTCATCTGTTGTAGATCCCTCTCAGGTATTTCTACTCCCTATTTTCTCTCCTAGTTTCAAATCCCTGCCCACCTCCAACATCTTCCCAATGCCAAGCTTCCTCTTGGCATTCCTCTCCAACGTTAACCCTAGGTCTTTAGGGTCCTACACCTATCTTACCCCTTTGCTTCTTTGCCGCTGCTACTGACTTTTTGGTGGCCACTGTCCTGTATGTCAGATCTGACCCTACTGTGAACTCTCTCAAGGCCACCTCCATTTTGGGCTCCATTCTCAGGAGAAAACTCTTGTCTCCTGCTGTGAGGCTGTAAAAAGCCTGAGTACCAATTGCACCCACTGAAATCATACAACACAGAAAGCAGAAGACTCAGAGGTTTGCTGCTTTTTCCATTTGCTATGCTCCCTGTTCTTTGCCTACCTCAGAGAAGCTTGTCTAGTGGCCAGTTGTCGCTTGGAAACAGGTAGTTCAATTCTTGAGGCTCTACAGCCATCCCAGGTTTACTTTGTCTCTGCTTTGCTGCTGGATACTGGGACCCTGCACCAGAGCTGCTGCCCTAAGCTGCCAATCCTCAAGACACGATGTCTCCTCTTAGTCCATTAACTAAGTTGGTTGACCAGCAATGTCTTTCATAGGGCTCTCCACTTTGTGAGTGCTTTCTGTATCTGTACAGCCTGAGCTCCTCTGCTTCAGCCTTAGTCTGCCCGTCGACTGGGCAAAGCCATGCCTGGGACAGTGTAAGAGCCACATAGTCCTCTTGTCTTAAAGGAAAGGGAGCCTTCCTAACTGAAGAGATTTTTCTTTTCCAAAAGGACTCTTGGAGCCAACTTTGCCTTGCAATTATTCACACTCATAATGAAAACAGCAGTTGTTCAGCACTGCAGCACAGAGACAGAACCGTTTGCCTTTTCTTCTCTGAGCATGGCTATAAATATCATAATTTTCTAAGCTTTACCACTCAGCTGTTTTTAGCAGAAAATGCCTCAGATATGGCAAAAAATACTGCCCTATTGCAAGCAGTTCCTGTTCTTTCACAGTGACCAAATAAATTTGCCTCTGCCAGTGTTTAGGAATGGATTGTATTGCCTTTTCTGACGTCAGGCTGCTAGGCTCACAAAAATCATAATAGCTCTGTCTATAAGTATTTATATATTTATAGTTCTGAGTGTATTTTTGGTGATCTGATTGACTTTACAACCTGTGAAGCAGAGAAACTGGAAAATTATTCATGGTCGTCTTGTCAGCAAATAGGCTTTCCTAAGTGAATGAAGAGGGAATTCCTAATAAGAGATGTGTTATTGCCTCATTTTTATAGCTGAACAGATTTTAATTCTGCTGTAGTGTGAATTACTATCCTAATCTGGGAAGCAGCTAACTTAGCATATTTGCAAGTACATTAGTACTGGTTGTATATTTTCCATATGCCATGCTATTTAAATAAATGACCTTTGCACGAAATTAGACCAAACATTTTTCCTGGTTATAAATTCTGATGGCCAGGTCATGCTGTAAAAGCCTTGCTACCAATTTCCACAAATATGCTGAAAATATTTTCTGTAGCTGAGGCTTTCACATCTAGACAGTGGTGATTTAGTGTGGTGGGGTTCACTAATAACAGCTCTTTGATCAGACTGTGTGTGTTGCATGGGTTGAGTCATACCCTCAAAAGAGGATAGAGTTTCAATAAAGGTTCAGAAGGTTTCCCAATATGTTGTTTGTGGGATAGGTGGGTGATAGGGTGGATATTCTGGAGTAAGGTAGTACTCAAATTGACTTGGTCTTTTGGTCTGTTGCCAGAAGAATTTAGCTTTATTGCTATGTTGGACAGTAACAGGTTCCTCAGGGTTTGGTCGAAAAAAGTTCTGGGGACCTTTTTGGACTCTACCTGTACAGCATGGCTGAATCTTCTTGTGATATCTGGTGACTATTTTTCTGTCATTACAGAAAGATTTGGTGGCAGATCTTTTCATATAGATGAAATAAAAATATGAAGTTTAGCTATATAAAGAAGAATCTTGAAATAAGTACTGACTGTAAATTAAACTTCTGTTAAAGTAATGGCATTGTTCCATGATCCATGGATCACTGCTTGCAAACACAGCTCTGAAAAAAATCTGCCTGGATTTAAGTACTGTTGCATAATCCATGGGAGCACTGTGTTAATTTTAGGATGAGAGGTGATGTTTTTTATGCTGTGACTTTTTTTATGCTGTACTCCTATACCCTGTAAATAATGTATGAAATTGTGAAGATAGATGTAAAGAACAAACTGCTCTTACCAATGAGATTGTTGTATGGAAATTGGTGCAGTTTAGATGGTGGATCTTGACTCCTGCATTTGTTGCTGTTACAATTTGAAGGGACCCATACTGAGAGCATATGTAATATATTACTGCTACAAGGCGTTTTTACACTTCCAGAGTACATGAAGGAAGTAGTGAGATAGTATTAACTGTGAAAAAGAAACATTCTTATAGGCATTGACTTTAATTTTTACTCAGATCTCAAAAACACAAAAAAACCAAACCAACCCCCCTACAAAAACAAAACAAAACAAAAACAACCTCAAAGAAACATTAAAAAGGGCATTGACTGTAGTGGAGAAGTTGAGAAGCTGACACTGGGAAAGGGAGAGCAGAATTATGAAAAACGTCCCCGTGCCTAGAGCATTACCCTCAACATCATCCCT
This sequence comes from Mesitornis unicolor, assembly GCF_000695765.1. Classification (NCBI taxonomy): domain Eukaryota; kingdom Metazoa; phylum Chordata; class Aves; order Mesitornithiformes; family Mesitornithidae; genus Mesitornis; species Mesitornis unicolor. The sequence goes on along the minus strand of NW_010161556.1, from coordinate 30,298 downwards.
GTTACAGTCTGAAACCCTGTCTGGCCTCAGAGCTGGCTTCAGTGAAAACACTGTATTTTCAGCAATATTCCACATCGGGCAGCATTTTGTTTTGTCTATTTTATATTTATTCTGCCTAACAGCAAATTTAGTCATAAATCTGTATAAGAAATTTATTTTTAAGTTGTCTTTAAAATTAATATTCCTATTTGGTATTGTTGCATTCTTTCACACTGCCATCTGTAGCTTTTCTGGGCTGGCAGAATAGAAGCTAGCTAGAAAATCTGTTTTAGAATTATGGTCAGTCTCTAGCTAAACTTGACCTGGGTGGCATTCCACACTTAAAGATTCACTGCTGATATGTAATATTATCAATAATCTTCACAGTATTAGGATGAATATTGTCCATTAGAGGATTAATTTATTCTTTTAGATAAAGAATTTTGTAATTAAAATCTTTTAAACAAAAATTAAAGTATGTTTTATGCATCATATATTTCTATGGAAATTTAAGGATTTTGCTGATAACCAATAGTTATATCCTTCACAAAGAAAGAAGAAAGAATATATTCCTTGTTGATAAGTTGATATAAAGTGCGATTATTTTTATAGCTTTGCATACCTATCTTTTTTATAACAGGTATGACTAACGTAATAGATTTAGCAAATGAATATGAACTTTGTTGAAAAAAGTTGCATACAATCTTTTTGGGCGTTCTATGCATCGTTGAAGTTGTTGAATTTCTTAACTTGATGGTGTTACTGTTAAAGGTATATTGATATAATTTTATTCAGTCGGCATCTAATTTTCAATAATAATTACCTTATCTCTTTCAAGATAATTATTTAATCATTGAATTCCCAGTAATTCCTGTAATAATCTGAATTTATATTTAAATATCTTTACTTCTCTTTCCTTTTAGAAGTCGAAATCAATAGAATTAAATTTGTGTTTCCTCCAAAATATTTGTAGGAGGTTTTCTCTGTTGTCTCTTAATGGTCAGGTATTTAATTCCTTTAGTTTCTGTGTTTGAAAGCCAGAAATTCCAGTCCCTGTGAAACACCTGAGACTTGTCCGCCAGAATGAGATGCATCCATCTCAGTGGACTGGTGGAACGTACGAAGCGAGCTGTGAGCATCTTACGTGTGTTCAAGGGTGGCAACAGGTCTGCAGCCTTCACTACTGAGCTACACTTCTGAGATTGAAATCCCGTATCTGCAACACATGGCGACACCAAGAGACAAGTTATTAGAGAAGTGGTTTGTGGCAAGTGAGTGCCCTGAGCTGCTGCCATACCCAGTGCTCATTCCAAAAAGCAGTTTCTTACACTGATTGCTACAGGTGAATCCTGTACACACTTAGCTGTTTAGAAACCCTTTCAACGAAAGGCACGTCAAGTGCCCTGTCTAATATTGTCTTGTCTTATCACATAACATGCATGCATTGCAGAAAAATGTTTTGATGTTTGATGTGTCGGTTCATTTTGCAGCAAGAAATGAAGTTTCTGCAGTGTAGAGACACTTCTGTTCTGTTTTACCTCTAATAGATATAAATGCCTTTGAAGCACGAGAGGAGTTTTTTAATGAGATTTAATCTCATTATGTGCTTTTATCTGATCCTATCATTGTTTGTTCCCTTCATTGTAGGAAAAGCTCCCTGAAATCTTCTTCAAAGTGTGGAATTGGTGTGAAATCTTTCATTCTTTTTAATAGGAGGCTGGCGGGAAGGCAAGGGGGTGGATCACAGATCAGAAGCCCAGTGCACCCATTAGACAACATTTGGTTTTGGTGTGAGGTTCATTTGTTTGCTTTTCCCAAGGCTGCATGGCTAGAGGATTTCAGTGAGTTCTCACCTTCATTTTGTTATGATTTTCATGAATTATATTGCAAATTTCTGCACATTAAATTAAAGCTTTGGTTCCTTTGAAGTTGTGACCCTCTTTTTAATTTATCCATAGTGCTTGTTAAGCATACAACTATAGCATTTTTGGTGTGTTATTCCTTTCTGTAGTCGTGTGCGAGCTTACAGTGGAGAAGAGGTATTATTCAGCAAATGTCTGTGTCAACAGTGGGTTGTAATTGCTAATTAGGCAAACGTACAGTAATTTAGCAAGTGAGATATCTTAGCCATCCCTGATTTAATTATGTGTTGTATGGGTCAGAATAGCACATGAAGAACTAGAGAGGGAAAATGCATCACAAATTGGTCAGATTGCTTCATTAAGCAGAGTTCGGATTTTCCTTGGGATACAGCTTTAATAAACCAGTTTAAACAGACTATTTCCATTAGCAATCCAGGCATAAGTCACTGCCTGAAAAAATGTAATTAATTATTCACATGAGGTCTCAGGCATCGCTGTACTTTCATCCCTGCTTTACAAGGGATGGTTGCCTCCTGTGCTGGTGTTTGTATTGCTGAAAATTTTGCAGTTTTTCTGTAGGCATGGAGTACTGCAGATCTGCTGAAGTGATATATTATTATTTCCTCCTTACAGGCATAATCTGTGAAATACTCAGAATCTGCTCAAGTAGTGGGTGTATTCTTTTCTTTCAAAATATATTCATGGTGTGTGGGGGGACAGGAGGAGGAAGGAGCAGAGTAAAGTGGCATGATCCATTTTCAATTTACCAACATTTTTAAATATTGTGGGCTGGATACTCCACTCCAGCGAGTTTCTTTGCTTGATGCAACATGGTATGTAGTGAATGTGGAAATCTTAATGGAAAACTCTTCCTTATTAGGGCCAGTTCCATCTATGTAGTGGTCTCTTCTCCAGAATGTCCCCTTCTTTCTCCTCCTTGAAATAGCAGAAAGTGGTGGAAGGGGAGGATATTGCTCCTCTGCTGGTGCTGTTCTCATTTTTGCCAAAAATGGTTCTTACAGCTGAGGAAGCTGCAGACGAACCTTTCTGCTTCCATGTCTGCTGCTTTCTGTGTTGGAGCACAGCTTGGGCAAAGGAGGACTGAGTGCAGTGTTACTTATGAGATATTTTTAAAGGGTTGAGTGTTTTCTAGCTGTAAGGCAGCGTGCAGAGATGATGGAGCTGCATCTGCCAACACAGCTGCGTTGGGACTTCTTACATCGCAGCAGCGTCCTCCTACTCTCCTGGCAGCATAGTATTGCTACCTGGATCTAGTGTGTAAAATAAATTACACCTTTATCTTTACCACTTTCTTAGGGCAAGAGGGAACTCAAAGAAGAACTGAGACAGAGCCATGCCTCTTTCTCAGCATGATGCCCCACACTTCACGTGTGCTTTAGAGGAGGCTCAAAAAGCTGTGTTATCCATGGAGTCCGAGCTCTGGGCAGGAAAGAACAGATACTTATCTTAAGTTGCCGTAAGGTAACATTACTTCATGCTACTAGTTTTGTGTTCTATAAAATGTATATCCTATGAAGAAAAGCTGAGAGAGTTGGAGTTATTCATCCCAGAGAAGAGAAGACTCTAGGGAGACCTTATTGCCTTTCAGTACTTAAAGGGAGCTTCTAAGAAAGATGGGGACAGAATTTTTAGTAGGGCCTGTTGTGATAGGAAAAGAGGTAATGGTTTTAAAATAAAAAGAGGGAGATTCAGACTAGATATAAGGAAGAAATTTTTTATGATGAGGATGGTGAAACACTGGATCAGGTTACTTAGAGAGGTGGTGGATGGCCCATGCCTGGAAGCATTTAAGGTCAGGTTGGATGGGGCTCTGTGCAACCTGTTCTACTTGAAGATATCCCTACTCATTGTAGGAGGGGGTGGACTAGATGACCTTTTGAGGTCTCTTCCAACCCAAATTATTCTATGATTCTATAATAATTTGTTATAAATTTATTGCAGAAACCAGTTATTCTAGAAAGTTATATTCCCTTTCCTTTTCAGAGAGCATCCACACTTCTCCACCTGACATTTTATCCTTACTCATGAGCAGCATTAATGAAGCAGGTGTATAATGTAACTCTATTTGCACAAGAAATATCAGATGATAGTGTTCATAACTAATTTCGGTGGGGAGGAGATACTGAGGTAGACTGCTGAAAATGAAAACTGTTCTGTCTGCTTCTGGAAGCTGTAAATACGTATGTTCAAATATTAAACAGAAGAACCTGACTTCTTCAGGTTGTAGTAGTAAACTGGCAGCAATCAGCCCTGAGAAGCAATTAATTCACACAGTAATTAGTGATCATTTGCCTTAATATGGAAATAAAAGGTTGACAGCCTTTCTCAAGCAGCGAATGATCTGAAACCTTGTTCCAAAGCTAGCTGCATCTTCCATGTCCCAGCTTCAGTTGGGTATAATTTGCTGTAGTGGGTTTGCTGCCAGACACTGAGGTTGAGCGACAGAGCTTTTATTAGCAGCAGAACATCATCTCTTTCACAGTGTTTTCAATAATACTTTTGTTTCTGCTTCAGCTTTCTGCAGCCTGTTTATTACTGCCTGACAGCAGTAATTTGTTTGTCTTTCTGGCAGGTCACAAGTAGATGACTGAGGTTAGTTCAGTGCATATACTAGACCACTTTAGTAATACAACTTTAGGATTTTGGAAGGCATTTCAGTACTTGAAAAACAGGAACTGAACTTTTCCAAATATCAATGTACAGATGTGAAATAACCCACATTAAAATTCTGTTTAATGATTCATAATTGCCAGAAGGCTGTGATATTAATATGTAGACAGTTATACATTGTTTAAATGTATGCAATTTGGAATATGAAAAAAAAAAAGCATCTATGTGCCTAGTAACAAGGCTTCATCCATCCTTTTCTGGATCAATTCAGGTCATATTTATTGACTTCTAGAATGATGTCTCTTGGAGTGTTTCCAAAAGTTAATCAATATATGTGGTGTGATAAACAGACTATTTTTAAAATGTGCGTGACCATTTTCCAATTTTACTTTAGTCATGATAGGCAGATTATCAGCTCCCATTGAACTCCTAAGCAAACTAAATTGTTCAGTGCAATGTTGGGGTCAAATTCCTATGATCAGAGGGCAAAACACCAATGAGTTGCCCAGGACATCTAATGAGAATAAGCAAGAAGTTCTACAACCTCCCAGGTTCCTTGCAGGGATGTTCTGCCTTCCTGCTTCACTCAGCTGCACTCTGACGGGTAGCACTGTGGAGTTTGGGCACGATTTTGCCTAGGGACAGAAGACAAATGTAAACACAAAAGACTAATAGTCACTAGGTACATCAAATATGAGTGGAATTTTCCAGCATTGTTTTTGCTTATTGTACATATTGCTGAAACAAACAACATCCCTGGCTGGGAGCCATGGTACTCTGCTCTGGCGCTCCATAGGGGACAGAAGATGACCCTGCTCAGGAATCTTGGTAGGAACATGCAAGGCGGTAGAAAACAAGATAAAACAGACGGACACAGTGGTAGACCGGAGAGTACAAGGAAACAATGATATAAAACTGAGCAAACTAAAGAGCAATGCGGTCAAAAGCCAGTAACTCTAATGATGAACAGTTTTCCTTTCTTTTTTTTTTTCCTATAAAGGGTGCTTGATATATTCCTTATTTTTCACTAGTGAAGTGTTAATCCTGTCAGTAATGCATCCTCAGTGCCAGTTTCTACTAACTGAATCTTGACACTTTTCCAGAACAACGATGCACATGACACAGAAATGGAAACATTAGAACGGATGTGGGGAAAACTTGTGTACTTGACCTTAAGAGAATGAATATGATTAAAACCTCAGTAAAATAGAACATTTGGCACGTTTGGTAGTTTTCTCAGGAAAGGCTAAATGGTCAAGAATAGGAAAACAAATGTTTTCATTTGCACCCTCTGCATCCTAACATTGTTCTCATCTGTGGCTTGCTTGAATATTGCTCGACATGTTAATGCTGTGTGTGATGCTAGTGAGGGCTGCCACAGTTGCAGAAGAGAGCTTGAGGACTGCTCTGCTTTGCAAGGGATGTTCTTACCAACTTTTGAAGGTCATCCAGCATTTCTAACAGCATGTAAGGAATGATGGTACTGAATATTAAGAACAAATTTTGGGGATATATAAGGAATTTCTGGTAAATTTCTGATTCTCAGAATTTTCTGGTAAGAGTAGCTGCCTCCTGTGGAATGTTTTATGCCAACATCTGTGGGTGAAAAATGAGGCCAAGTATTGTAAATGGTTAAGAGGCATCATGCAGGTCTAAAAAGCAAAGAGTCCCCTTCCTTTTAATTTTATCCATGATGAAAATTACAGATTCAAGTATTAAAATTTTTATTCTTATGCTACGAAGAATCTAATAGATCTTCTAATTTCTTTATTATGTTTCTGAAATGTGCAGAAGAAATTTTCAGCAGTGAATTGAATTTCATCTTAGAAATGATAGTTACCCCTATGAATGATCCCCAAATACAACACTGTAAGTTTTATATGTCAGATTCCGTCTTGGAAATTTCAGTTGTAATTAGAAATTTTTATTCAATATATATTTGAGATTGGGTGTGATTTTAAATAAAAAGATTCTTTAGAAGATCCTGAGGGCACTTGATACTGAGCTAATAGATACCATTAGGAAAATCATAGTCCCGGTTCTAGAGTCTGAGGGAGTCTTCTAAAAATGAGTAATAAAAGTTGCTCATAGCTTTCAGCTTCTAACACTGATGGTTATTCAATGTGTAGGTGTGATTAGCAGCATAATAAAAGTCCATTTTTTCTGTAAGAGGAAAGTTACTTTGCCCTTGATAACACTGCTAGATGTGAGTAATCTTTAGAATTTTATTGAATTTATGAACAATCATCTGAAGTAACTACATAGAGCTTTTAAACCTCAGAAGAAGTTTTTTAATTAGCCTTTTTTTTTTCTTCTTCTGGTCTTAAATTCCTTATAGGGGAAGCTAATATGAAACTGGCATTTGTGTGTTATTTAAATGTTACTTTACTGAAAAGTTACCAAAACCTTTAATTCTTCTAGAAATAAAGATTGAGTGATTGAGTACAACAGATAAATGTACCATAGCTTGGTGCTGGTCTTGAGATCAGTTTTGGAAGATGGAGTTTTCCCTGGGAAAGCCATTATGGGTGCTTCTGAAACTGTTAGTATTCCCACAACAATGCTGATTGACAGCTTAGTTGTCTGGAACTGGAGTTATCCTGGGTTGAGGGAGAGAATGGCAGCACCCTAGGAGTTGAAAGCTCTTTCTTAATGGCATACTGTAACAAAAGGGGAGGTTTGGTTACTGATGTGGAAGGTGCTGTAGCACCAAGGCAACCGCAACTGCTAAACTAGGCTGGACCACAAGCTCCCCAGCACAGAGTACCGTAACATTAACAGAGGCTGCACAGGGACAGATGATTTACTTGTAAGGGAAAATTAAACAAGAATAAGAAAAAGAGAAAAAAAAAGAAAGAAGTATGTTTAGAAGTAATTTGATTTAGTAGGTTTCAAGAGTTGGTGAATTCTGGGTGTTACTTTTTGCATAAACTCTTTTTTCCAAAGTACACCCACATCTCTGACCTTCTTTGGCAAATTCCTCCATGGCCAGAGGCCCATAGCACACAACCCACAGGGCAGTAAGTGGCACCATTACTAAGGCTGAGCAAACTGTACATTGTAAAGTCACAGGATAACTGCAGTCACTGGATTTTGTGGTGAGCATAAGCAGCAGAATGTCTGCTTGCCATTTCCTCAATCTTCAGTAATGTTTGGAAAACACTGAGTGTGTGAAATGAATGAATGTAGTCATCTTTGGTTTCTGCAGTCTTTAAAAATCAGGGACAGTGCAGGTTTACCTTCAGTTGAGGAACCAGAAGAGGAAGGTGGTGGTGATCAGAGACACAGAGATTTTAACCCCTGCAGAAGGTGCTACGGTGGTCTGACTGAAAATGCATTGAAGTAATTGATTGACTGCAGTTGGCTTCAGTTTAGGTCTTAACTCCCCAACAGTCCTGGGCTTTTCTTATTGTGGTGAGCCTATGCTGTAAGTCGGGCCATGAAGGACAGTGGGTAGGAGGTCCATGTGTGTACCAGCATGACCTGCATCTCCTGGGACTCCTGTGGCCAAGGCAGCCCCTCCTCATTTCCCACCCATCCCAGTTTGCCACGACAATGGCAAGAAGCTCAGGGGTTTTACCCAGCAGCACAAGCTTTGTCTGGCTCACGTTGCTGTCAGAATGCAAGTCCTGACTTCAGTTATTTTGACCCTAATGTGAGACATTGCATAACCTTGGTTTTTCTCTTTTCTGAGTGCTCAGCCGGTGGCACCTCAGGCTGGGAGCAATGGCGCCCTTAGCTGTCTTTGTACAGGGGTTTTATGGTACTGCTTTATATAAGCCACTTAATGTTTTTTTTTTCCTTATGTTGTTGCCAGATGGCACCTCTTGTATACATTTGCCCTTTACAGCTTACTTAGCTTTTCTTGATTTGTACTCTGCCCCTCTGCTGTGTTAGCAGGGCTTGCCCCTGCCCAAGAGGGAGCAAACACCTCAGAAAGAGTTGTTCTGTTTGATTGAAGACAAGGGAGCAGGGCATGGTCCCGTCATCTCCACCAGCCATCCCACAGCTCTGACCAGCTCATTCAGCTAGGGAAAGGGAGACTCTGAATTTGCTTCACACTCTCACGTTCAGTCCTAGGGGGAGAGTGCCTGTACTTTCTGCAATAGCTATTGGCCTCACATCACTTCTGTGGGAAAATCTCTATATACAAGGTTATGAATGCAGCAGTTCTTGAAAGAAGTGTGTCACATTGTGATCAGTGTATTTCATTTACTTTAAATAGGCTCATTGGCATGTCCAAGCTGCTGTCACAAAATTTTCCAAGAATTTGAAATTCACCGAGGTCTTTAAGATTCCCCCTTTTAAAGTCCACAAAAAGTACCTCTCTCCCTGACTGTAGGTCTTACCTCAGCTCATAGGTGCCTACTTACAGGGTTACAGAATGAAATCCCTCTTTTCCAGCACAAGCATCCAGTCACTGGTGTGATCCAGATGACACTGTGAGACCTTGGGTGTCTCCAGCAGCATAGCCAATATGGTCTCTGGCAGAGCAAGTGGTTCAGTGCAGGCTTATTTTTTGAATTTAGGAATAAATTGGTCTGTCCTGTGCTGTTCCCTAGGTAGAGAGAGGTAGTATGAAATGTCATTTGAGGTAACAACAGGCCTTTCAAATTTTGCATGCATGCCTTCCATCTCAGTCTTGCCCACATCTCCTACTATTACTCTGGTATGTTTACTGCTACAATACCTAATTTAAATTGCAGTTACCTAGCCAACATGATTTTCCACGCAGACATTTTTATTTAACAAGGGTTTAGATTTTTAAGACACCAAATCATAATGTTTATAGCAGTTTTGGAATAAAATAGAATAATTTCCATTGGAAGGGACCTACAACAATAATTTAGTTCATCTATATGACCAATTCAAGGCTTATCAAAAGTTAAAGTATGTTTTTAAGGGCATTGTCCTAATGTATCTTAAACAATAACAGGCTTGGGGCTTCAACCACCTCTTCAGGAAGCCCATTCCAGTGTCTGACCACTCTCTCAATAAAGAAATGCTTCCTAAATGTCCAGTCTAAATGTAATTCCTCTCCCAGCACAGCTTTGAACCATTCCCACATATCACTGGATACCAGGAAGAAGAGATCAGCACTTCTTTCTCCACTTCCCCTCCTCAGGAAGCTGTAATGACCAATGAGGTAGCCCTTCAGCCTCCTTTTCTCCAAACTGCAGAAGCCCAAAGTTCTTAGCTGTTCCTCATAGGCTATGTCTTCCTCATAGGTTATGACTTACAGCTCTGTCACCAGCTTTGTTGGCCTCCTCTGGACACATTCAAGGTTCAGGAGAAATGAGTTTTTACAGCATCTTTTAAAGTTCTATTGTAAAACTCTAGCTCAAAAACTGTTCTCAAAACATGCTTGATTTTAAAAAAAACTAATTCAATTTTTACACATGTATATATATCTCAAGTGAACTTTGTAACAAAATCCAAGATAGTTAAATAAAATTTCTAACAGATTCTTAGTTGAGTACACTATTCTTTCTAATAAGTAGATTATTTAAATTAAAAATGAAAAAATGAGAAGTCTATTATAGGATAAAAAGTGTTCTTATGTTTTGATCGAGCTGAAGTTCTTCAAGAAAGGATGTCTTTACTTCAACATTATCCAAGTAACCGAGATAACTGGATGTCTCTGGCTTTGATATTAAACACTTGTATGCCATTGTACATGCAAATAGTCCTAGAAGTTCATGCAGGGGTGATTGTCAGTGAGAGCTGAAACTGTTGCTAGCTAAATGTTGTTTTCTTTCCTTTGTGCTAAGTAGTCCCTTATTCCAGAATTGGTTAATCACTGAAAACATGGCACAATCCACATTTAGTGACATTGCAAGCACCAATTTCACTGTTTATTTCCTGAAATACCAGAATTGACATTGTTGGAAACAGAGAAACCTATTTCAGCATGGGTTCCACTTATAAGATTAAAATACTCTTTCTATGCATATACTGTCTGCCTCTAGGATTACTGTAATTGATGGCTCTGTTGGATTCGTTGAGATAGCTATTTTCAGAATTTCTGTAGGTAATGACTGTTCTCTGACTTGTTAACCTCTTCTAATATCTGAGGAGATGTTGCTTAACCCACAAAATGGCTAGAATTAGTAAGATCTGAAAGCATGCAAGTCAGGGGAAAAGTTTTAATAAAAAGGTGGGGAAGGGACAGTCAGCAAGAGATGAAGGCACAGTGAAGACAGTGGAGCTAAAAATAAATTCTGAAGTTGCATTTTGCATGTGCAAAACTTTCTGGAATGGCAGACTTTGCTTTTGGGTCAGTATTGGTGGTAGCTTCTGGACACAGAAAGGATTGTCCACCTGTATTGTTGTCTGAAGCAAGCATGCTTCTCCATACTTCTTCTGCGACCCATACCCAGATGCTGGATATCTGCAACTTGTCTTGACTCTGCATTTGGAGGCTTTTGGGACCTCTGAAAAAAGAGAATTTTGGTTTCCTACAGAGAGATAGGTTGGGCACACACTTTTTTCAGGAGAAATGGGACAGCGGAACAGGCAGTTGAATCCTGCAACAGTTCCTCCAGCAAGCTACTGTTTAATATTTTGGAAACCGGAATATCCTTTGAGTGCAGGGTAGGTGACTCCTCACCATCACACACAGGTTACTTCTAATGGGACTGACCTCCTCTCATTGTGACATTTCAAGGGATCTGTGCCTGCGAGGGCAGGGTCAGGGTTATCCCTGCCTTACACAAAGAAGAGCCATATGGAGGTGTCCCAGGGAGACCTGTGCAAGCCGAACAAAGTACTGCATTGCCAGCTCTGATAACATGAGTGATCAAAGCCAAGAGCGCATACCTA
>NW_010161556.1:1316-18973 GCF_000695765.1 Mesitornis unicolor | reverse complement strand
CAGTTCTGTAAGCATTAGCATGCTCTAAACAGCACAGTGTTTTGAGATGGGCTATTTCATTTCCATTAAACTAAAACCAGCTTTTAGTGTACTTTGTACTTTTGAACCTGAAGTAAAACATTAATACCTGCTGTTACAAACTCTGGAGATTTAGAAATATGAATTGTACAGACCATTAAATTAAAACTTAGCAATTACATCAGTGTTGCCTTGTGATAGAGCTGGGGAATCAGGAAATTTGAGCTTTATTCCTGGTCCCGTCAAATTCATTGTGTGACCATAGGCAAGCTTAACCTTACAACATCTGAGGATAATACTTATCCAACTTGCAGGGTTTTCTGAGACTAGATTAATGTTTCTGTCGTTACTTTGATATCCTGCAATGGATGATTTCCACAGTGCATATGCTGTTGATAATAACAATACAGAAAAAATGAAATGTAGCTTACTATTTTCTACTTTTTATAGATGAAAAAAAGTCGAGTTACAGTTGACATGTTTTAACATTTTGAAGAACGCTGCATAGTGTTTGGTAGAAATACTTATAACCAAGCAAGTAAATTTGCGTGACAATAAAATTTTTGTTTGTTTTTATTGACATGTGACTAATCCTAGGTTTTTGATGACCCAAATTAGGTCAGCATTTCAGTCACTTTTGTAATGCAGTAATGCAGAAACTCTCCAATGGAAAATTCTAGCAATGGATTCCCTGAGGAAAGAATTGCACAAAGCAGCTCTTTCTATGGCAGTCAAAAGGAAACCATCAATTTTTCATTGCTTTATAGATGCAACTATAAATTGCAAAACTCATCTTTCAAAGTAAGTGGTTTTGGGGCCTTTGGCATTAGTGGTTAGTGGAGTAAAACCTGTATTTGGGTTGTTGAAATGTTTTTCAATGGCAGTGAAAATTCTGAAGAGAGGGAAAGCAAAAATGAAGGGACATAGCAGTACTAATGCAATGCTGGGCTGCTCCTTAGGCAGTTACCTTATGCATTAATAAGCAAAGATTGTGTATTCACCTTCTGTGTAGTCAAGTAGTTTTGTCTGGCAAATAATTTTAGCTGTATTACTAAAAGTTCTGAGTCTTTAGTAATCCAGGTGAATCGTGCAAGGTAAGCTCTGAGTTGAATTAGTTTTGAATTACTGGATTTGATAAAGCTCTATATTACTGAAAGTTTTTGTAAAGACTGCAGCATCTGCTGTTACTCTGTGCAAAGAGCTTTCAAATCCAGGTGAAAACCTAGATTCTCTTAGCCTTTTTCTATATATTTGGGGGTTTTTTTGTTTAATTGTTCATGTTTTTAGACCTGTATCACTATGGGATATACCTAGGCCATTTCCAGGGAATATTTTTTAATCCAGTTTGTTTATGGTTGCTCTTTGTGTAGGAAAGCATTTTATAGCCTGGAACTGAGCTCTTTTGCACTGAGGAGTGCTAAAATATAAATGGGTATTGTGCTGGAGCTCTTCTGGCTAGGACAGTGTATCTGGAGCACTGGAGATGCTCCCCTGCAAACGTTCACATCAGGAGTTACATGGTCCTGGTGCTGCTTTCTGAGTACAAGAAGAGTCAGTGGCATTTATCTTTTTCAGAGAAGGCTTGTAATCTGAAGGGAGATAAATTGGTGGAATTCTGGGGTTTCCTTCATCTCCCTTTTACAACAAGATGTGAAATAATACTGCATTATCTGGTTGTTGTCTAGACTGATACAGCCAAGCAGCAAGTAAAAGAAAGGCCTAATTCTTTAAACCTTTATGTTTTCATCAATATAGTGTAGTCACACTGTTGGGAAACTCATTTATTTTCCATAATCATGATCTAATAATTTATTCTTTTCAAAAGAACTTTTAAAAACCCAAGTGATAAATCTGCTCTTCATATTTGACTTTCCTTTATGGGGTGATGCTATTTATGAATTTTGATCCTGATCTAAAGTCTGTAGAAATTCTTTTGATGCTCTTTGAATTGAGTCACTAATTTGTTAACAGGATGTTTCCATCTTCTTTTACTGCTTCAAACTTAGGCAAAAGCAAATTTAGAAATGCTCCCTGTTTACAAAGGAGATGACAGTGCTATTTGATTAAAAGGGGCATAATTTGTTGCCCCACTTGTCTCATTTTGTTGATTAGATGCAACAGACGGTGATGCCCAATTCACTTTTTAAATGAGTAAATTTGGCACATATGCATGACAGTTCCTCCTCTTTTCGTACCGTCATCAGCAGGCTCTAACTGGCATTCTGCCACCATGGAAAGCGAGAGTTGTTTTCACTCAGTGTGCATCTTGTGTTCACCATCTGTATCCTCCTTTTTTTAGGGCCTGATCCTGCAAAAATATTACAAGAGCAGTTTCTTCTTAAGCATCTACTTACATTGCTGGTAATGGAGCTAAAAGCATAAATAAATACTATGCCTACTGATAAAGTGAGGTTTTTTTAGATCTAGGTCCTATACTTCATATGGTAGAACCTCAATTTTTGCTATAAATCTTGTAATAGCCACCATTTGTTAACAATATTTATTATATTTGCAGCCATGTGCACACATAAAAAAGAGTGCAATATTAGATAGGATAAAACAAAAAAGAGGTAGTTGAAGGGAGGCAGGATACAAGCTGGTAAAAGGTTTAGTGTCTGCTCTGCTGTTTCTCTGCCCTTGCCAGGGATGGATTTTCCTGGTGTCTAACCCAAATCTTTCATGCTGTGATTAGGTTTATTGCTCCTGTCTTTATCCATAATTTAGATTTGGCACAGATGTCTCCAGTCTTTGCATCCTCAGCTAATTAGTGTAGGTAGCTTTATAATGGGCTTGGTTTAGGGCTTGCAGTTTTCATGTGCAGATTGGAAGGTGGAGAATGGCCCCAGTTTAGACCAACCATGTTACTGGTTTCCCCAGAGTGGACTGGGACATTGGAAGTGGATGGTTGCAAGACCAAGTCTGAGAGCCCCCCTGGTACCTGCCTGCAGCATTCATACAGGTTACAAGCCTATTTATTGCCTTTGCTCAAGATTTGTGGCATTTATGGTAGCCAAGGGATTACCCTGAAGTGTTGAATATTTTTTGTGTGGCTGCAGTGGGCTGGGAGATTATGTCGCACTTAGTGTGACTTTTCACAACCCAAAGCCAGCCGTCATCGCTTCAAGGCCACACTGCTGGAACGTGCCCCATGTTTTGCCTTGTGTCTGTCCCAGAGCTGACAGCAATTACAACACGTTCTGGCTCCTTTCATTAACGCTGCTTCTCTGGGGCGGTATACAATACATGACCTGCGACATCACTCATCCGCAGCTTGGTTTTAAGTTGGGGTTTAAGAAGCTGGTTGCAACTTTCCAAGCATGGAGCAGCTGGAGACCTATTTGAGGCTGCTTTGCTCACCTCCCCATCACGTCCTTTCCAATGCAGGTATGGCTCCCAGGGACCTGCAGCTGCATCCCACTCTGGCTCCCACCCCGTCTGGACATGCTGCTCCTCTCAGCACTCTTCCAGTCTCAGCTTTTGACCCAAATTTTTGAGACAGGATGACTAGAAGGAAGGCCAGGGGGGTTTCAGGTAGGGTGAGGAGGTAGCTGGTTTGTTTGTTTGTTTGTTTGTTTGGTGAAGAAAATGGCACAAGGGATTATGTGTCTTTCACTGCTGGCTGCTGAGGGAGGGGTGCTCAGAAGCTACCTTGGCTGACAGGCACTGTTTATTATGTGATGGACTCCTTAGGTCTTTAGGTCAACTGTTATAAAAAAATAAAAATAATTTTCTTCTGGTTTTGCTCCAGGTTAATTATTGGAAATAATGTTGTGCATTTCCTATAATACTAATCATGTTTGGTATATGTTGTCCTGGGTCAGCTTGCAGCTTGTGTACAAAAGGCTGGATCTCTTTTCAGTACCTTTGACTGTGAGAAAAATAGCTTAGATTGCTCTTCTGCTCTCTGCAGTTCCAGGAATCTTCATTATAAATGCACCTAATCAACCTTCAGTGTCCTTAAAACATACAGTTACAGCTGGTTGGCATAAGAGTAGTTACAGAAATGAGAAACTGATGTGAATTTTTACTTCTCTTTACTCTGACCTCCAAATGAAGACTGTGTGCACAGCAGTGTTTTATGTCACCCAGCTTTACTTACTACTTCATATAACTGGAAGATTAGATATTGCAACTGTGCAGGGCTGTAATTCTTATATTACTTTACTTTTCAGATGGATCCAGTAATGCAACTTAATGCAAACTCACTGATGACATCCACATGTATCTTCACAAGCATAAGGAGTTTTATGAGAACTAAAGATTTTTATATTGCCTTGTACAAAACATTTCAGTTGTAAGGTCTGGATAAAGTTCAAGGACAGCAGATGTCAATTTACTCAGGCTTTGTGGCTAAAGAGATGCTTTGAACATTGAAAACCAATCAGAAAAACCACAGTCCAAAAATAACATTTTTGAGAAAACTGAGCATTTAACAAAGCAAACTGGAACACAGCGCGACCCTGCTGTGTAGTTGACAATGAAAAAAATAAACATTTTTAAATGCAAATAACTTTAAGAATACAAACAATGCAAAATTTGTGACAAATTCATAATCAGCTTTTCACTGTTTTACATTAAAGATTTTTTTCCTTACAGTATTGGCTTGAATTACAGAAGCTTTACCTCCCATGGCTTCTTGGAAAAACTGTGGCATTGCTTACTGTTTATGACAGTGCAAATGAGGAAAACAAATGAGCACTGAACTTGTGTGTTTGATTAACCACTTCTTTGAAGTAAAACTTCTGTGTGGTTTCAGCTTTCCTCTTTGGCTTTCACTTGTCATCTTCTGATTGTATTGTCTAGCTTTCCTTTGTCCCTAATATTAATGTTCGCTTCATGTTGTTAGTGATTGAATTATTTCACTTACCATGCAGTTGTCTTTATGCTATTATTTATAAAACATTAATGTAGTAACAAGTGGTGCAGATATGGTTAGAAGGCTAGGATTATAAAATAAGACTCAGTATACAGGCTATAATCTCCTGCAGACATAATTCTCTAGGATACCTTAAGGAGCACAATAAATGCCTTATCTACAAAGGAACAGGAATAGCTGTTGCCTGGTGTCCTGTGTTTCACACAGGAGTACTGAGTTCAAGTGGGCTTCCAATTTTATTTTTTTTTGGTGGTAATAAAAATGCTTGATGATTATTATGTTGCATCAATCTCTTTAGAATTTTGACTCCCATCTCCATTAAGGCTTTCATTGGCATCACAGCCCAGTGGAGCCAGCTGGTGATTTTGACTATCAATGTGGTAATTTTCACCATAAAGAGCATCATAAAACATTTTTCCTTTATTAGCTTGATTTTCAAAAATTAGGTTATGCATGTTTGAAGTATATTGTATTTTGCTGTTCATTTGCCTTCGTTCAAGTTACTGACTGAAACTATATTTTAAATGAAAGTTAAAAGTATAATAGGAAGAACTCCTTTAGTCTGTGCCCATTCATTTTTTTTTTGTTGTGAATGGAAGGACAGCCTGTTCCAGGAGTCCCAAAAGTCTTTGTGGTTCCTTTGAGCATAGGAACAATCTTGCACAGTCTATGACACTGCAGCCTTTAATTCCTCTAGTTGATTGGGTATACGGTTATGGGACAGTTGCACTGTGCACCTTTCTGTTGATGACTCAAAGAAAATAAAGGTCTGTGCACAATAAATTTGTGCTCTGCTCTTTTTGTAGGTGTAGTTTTGTAATCACTTATGAGAAAATCTGACTGTTCAGTAGGACAGGAGGTAGGTGTTGGTCTTCTCTCTCCACCTTTTCTGTTTACCCTACAAGGTGCAGCAAAGGAGACTGCAAAGTCCATTTATCTTTTGGGACTGGATCGCCTTAGTGGGCCAGAAGGAGACCATCCCATGTACCTGCCGAGACTGGTAGGCCAGAAAAGATCAGGGCTCTGGGTTTGTTGCTTACAGCATGGTGCCATTGAGTTCCACAGTAAATCTATCTGTGTCATGACTATACCCTGAAGATGTGCCATACGTTGTCAGGAAAGCGTGTATGAGTATAGGCCAATCATAACTTTCTGTAAAGCCATTTGGATTATCTTTTATGTTTTAAAAAAAACTTCTGCTTTTTAAGATGCTATGTGGGTTTGTCATAACAGTTTTAGCCAGAACAGGAAAATGTTGAAATAGCCACAGGTTAATGAAAAATACCTGGCAGGAACTTGGTCATCTCAGTTTGACCTTCTGCATGTTTGCATACGCATTGAAAAAAACCCAAACTTACAGAGCGGAGGCTAGAGCAGTGAAATTGCTCTAAAACTGGTATCAATACATTAAAACCTTGGAGGGTTATGCACAGAAATGGATTAAACCAAAAGACCTGATTTCTGCTGCCTTCCTTCATCATCATGTACCTTCAGAGGACTTTTGTGAATAAAGTGGCTGAAGACAATAAGACTCCTTGATGTAAATGTCCCTTTACATGGTTGCGACAGCATAAAAAAGCTGCAAGGAAGCTGAAAGCCACACCTTGCAGTTTGCAGGGACAAGTGGTGAGAACTGCAATTGGGCTCAGTTTTAAGTTGTGTTGGCAATCTTCTAGCTGGTGTCAAGGGATATAATAAGCCAAATACTGCAGGAATTGGGCTAAAGAGGAAAATGTATTTTGAATTATGAGAGTAAAGAAACTGGTGTTTTCTCATATTTGTTGAAGCTTCCTCTAGTTTAAAAGTTTGACATAGTGTCTGGTGCAACATTGTGGTTTTGCTTCTAGTTGTATGTCCAAGAAGAGCCTTGGTTTCACTGACCTGTGGTGGCAGATTATTACAGTAGCCAGACAGGGTAAGAATGTCCCTTCAGAAGGGTGTTGCAATAGCAGCTACTGGTATACATCAGGCCAGAAAGATGAAACATTGGGAGCATCTCACACTGTCTGTTGGAGACTCTAGAAAATCCATAGTGAAAAAGGTGAATAAAAGCAAAGGCTGGCCTGGAAATATCCAGTATAATACTGCGTACATTTTTTGAAAAGTGCGTGTGCTCCTTCTGATGTTAAAGGAGTAATTGACGGACTTAGGAAGGGAGAATTAATCTGTATCTGAACTAATCAGGGTAGCCTTCCTTTAAAGTCAGCGGAGAGAAAGGGGCATATTTACTAAGTGCTGTTTTAGAGGGATGCTTTTGTCTGATACAAATCAAAGCCTAAAAGCACCCATTTCTCTGTCAGCTGTACAGAAGCTTAGACAGCTACCTCAGAGAGACATATGTTTGGATGAATCCTATTCTGGAAATCCTTCCAGGATTCAGTAGCCTGTAGATCAGATTTGGATGAGCTGTTGTTGATCCATTTTTGCATTTGAGTATATTCATTTAATGGCTCTTTCCCACACTGATATATAGAGTTGTTTTATAAATAATAATTAAAATTTTAAAAATATTTTTGCCTGGTCATATAATGAATTTGGCATTACAATATTATGTGCAAAGCTTCTGATTTTTGCAGCTGTGAAGCTGTAATGATAAGGTCATCAAAATCCCAATCTGCTGAGAATCATCTAACTTCCCACATGTGCACTTTTGTTTTGCAAAAGCACAATGTACTTTGGAAATCTCTGCAAAGGGGCAAGACTGGTGCAGTAGTTCGACCTCTTTGAAATTACAGACTCTTCTGAACAATGTTGCAAAGGTATTTCTTTGCGCCCAGATGGATTTTCTGCATTTTGTTTATTCTCTCTCCTAAAACACACATCTTTTCAGTGTGGTGTATATACATAATATATGCTTCTGTTTAGTACTGTATAACACAAACTATAAACAACTTTTGCCTTCACAGAAAAGCGAATGTGTGGCAATCAGTTAGCAGCCCATTCCTTGGAGATCCACCGTGTGAACCTTGGTGGGACATACATGTACATACATGCATGCCTGCACTCCCTCTCCTCAGCCCAGGTAGATGGCTAGGTATTTAAATGGGCTTAAGCTGCTGCATAAAAGGGACACAAGTTGCACTTCAAGTTACTTAGTATTACAGTAATGATAGTTTGCAAAGTCAAAACAATTTTCACCCTGTCTTCTCTCAATTTACTTCTCTGTAGACAGAGGCACAAACCACAGTTGACCTTTTCCTGGAAGTCCGCTGTCCTTTTTGATACCTTCGTTTCTCTCTGCCCTCCTCATCTTGTTCCTCTGTCCATGTTGTTGCTGAATCTTGTCATATGTCTGTATAATTTCCCTTTTGCCATCTTCTCTCTGTCTAATTCAGCTCCATCACCTTGTCCTTCAGTGTCAACATTGACACTCCAAGCTGTGAACAGTAGCATTAAAACTAATTTGTATTTGCCTCGATTCCATAATGACCTCATCTTAGTCTGTTTCCCTGTTAATGGTGTGCCTGTAAAATGCCACTGAGATAACGAATCTCATTACAACACTTTGTTTCCTAACATAATACAAACAGTATTCCCATTTGTGAAGTACGATCTGGTTGAACTATTAGCCAATGCTTAATTGCATTAATGGGAGGATGCAAAGTGTGCTAGCAAGCTAGTATTCCTCTCAGAGAGAAAATTGTTATTACCAAACACTACAAGTGATTTTTAAACAGCAGACTGGTGTATTTCCTTAACTGACTAATCCAACACTTCAGTGATGTTATTATCTCTTATTACAGCTTTTTGTCCACTCAGCCTCACTGTTCGAGATGAAATCTGATATTTTTCCTTTAATATGCATATTAAAGATGATTCAGTTCTTTAAAATCACCATGCAAATGTATCAGGGCTTTGTTACAGTATTTTCTACTTACTGTGCTGTGGTGCCATTCACACTGCTATGGTGAGCAGTGTTTTATTTGGATCACTTGAGAAATGGTGAGGTAATGGTTGCAATTATGTTTTGCTTAAGCAGTTTATCTTCCCAGTGCAGCTGGAGTTTTTATTTCACGCTCAAATGCACTCGTAAAACATCAGGCACTTTTTCTGTGGTCTGTGAAACAACTGAGTACAGCAATAAGGGAACCGGAGCCCTTTAGTACATATTTATATTTCTTCAATAATATCCTGAACAGATAAAACCTTTTTGTCTGCCTGCTTTCTTACCTGAGCCTAATCTCATAGTATCTGAGCATGTCATACTCTTCCCAGTGCCCTTATACTCCAGTAACCCCATGAAAAAGGAGGACATCCTCACTTCTGTTTACAGATGGGAAGCAGGGACATACAGGCCTGTGAGGGCTATCTGTACCCTGTAACAAAAGCACATGAGCGATGGTTTGCCATCACATCAGGACTGTCACTGGGGCTTCCCCATGAGGACTGGCATGCTGCAGCAGCTGCCAGGCAGCTTTAGTTAGTGGGCTGCAGTGCTGGAAGGCAGTGGCACCCCTGGGACAGTCTCCTGTGGGAGCCACCCATGCCTCTCATAGAGAGTTTGCAGGTGATTCAGACCAGGGTGCACAGGGCATGTTACTGACCTGTGAGCAGGACTTGAATTGTAGTAGACGATAAAAGATGAAAGCCTTCTTTATAAAGTGGTTTCTTTGCTTCATTTTTAAATACAGTGATGTATACTGCCCCCCACTATGTAGTCTTCATAACCCTGTTTAGTGGTGACATGGCATCATCCTAAGGAAACAAGAATACCTATCCTTCCAGGAGTAACAATTTCTTTTAGGCCCGGGATCCATACTTACAGTTAGTTCCTTGGTGAATGCACAGCATTCTTTGGGCCCTTCACCAGCAGAAACAATTGGTAATGGACCTTACAACCCTTCTGAGATGTAAAGGCCAATGGCACACCTGTAAACCATGCCAAGTAGGATGTTGAGGAAAATGTTTCTGCTCTTATTTATTGTAGCTTAAAGCAATATAGCCAAGTTCTTTGTCCTTTAATGGTATGACTCATTTTAGGACTGTTTCTGGTAAAGTTCACAAGTGTATTTGAGTATCTGTAGAGTGCTGCTGTATGAGTAAGGCTGGCCAACTGTTTGTATTTTTTTGTGACCAGATGGTTCTGCTTTGGTTCTGTTTTTTTTAACCCCTTATTTCAATAGGAGTTTTTAATGAGCTCTTTCTACTCACCACTGCACATAAATCTTTGCAGTTTGCACCAGAATTAACACCAAATTAGAATTACTCTGGCTTAATGATTTGAGTTCAGAATTGAAAGTTAGATCAAGAATTGGAATCTCCCTCTACTTCATGTATATGTGCACTTTGAATAGAGAGATGATTCTCTTCATGCATCTTCACAGTCATGATGTTGTATATATTTGTCCTAGCCAGGAATTGACTGTAAAGATGCTATAGTCAGGGGATAAATAGCACCAATCTTCAACACCAAGATGTTTCAATCCAAGCTAAAGGAGAACCTGGTTGTAGGCCACCTGAATTACTTATTACTAGATGCATTTCAGAAGGTTTGTCTATCCATTACTGCAGTATGAGATAATTTCACCTTTTTTTTCTGTGTTAATTCTCACAGTACTTCCATGAGATAATAAAAAGCAACTATCCCTATTTTTCAGCTTGGGGATGAAGTAGAAATAATGTCTAATTTTCCAGAGCTGCAAAATCCTGATAACTGGATTACTCCCAACACCTTAGAGTATTTTATAGCACCTGGATGTTTCAAGTATCTAAGTTCTTTTGAAAAATAATTTCAGTAGAAGTTCTGGTAAATTTTCCAAGGCAGATGCAAAGGTCTCTCTTGTAATACCATTAAAAATCTGGCCACAATACTAGTTTATTTCAGTGTTTTTCAAAATTTTGCATTGCATATGAATTGCAACTGCAGAAGCCCCTATCCCAGCAAGTTGTCTTGGGATTTCTTCATAGTTAGGAGAGAGAAATGTGCACTCTTATTGTACGATGTGACTTGATCTGATCTCTTCTAATCATGAAATGCCTGCTTTTTAATATTGACTGCAAAGCAAAGTAGGGCTAGACAATTAGTTCAAAACATTGTCTCCTGTAGTATAAATTTTTTTAGCTGAGTCTGATCCTAAGGGATTAATCAAAGATACATAGGAAATCTGGTAGATATGCATTAGGGAGGAGAAATAAAAAAATATAGAATTAAAAAGTTAGAGCTGGAGAGGGGTGCTAAAGAGAGCGTTACAGTTTTTCTCTTTGGAAAAAATGTCTGCTGGCTTTAACAGGGACTAATAGTGTTGTACTCCATAGAAATTGCTCTAAGGTTATTTTTTTCCATTAGGTTTTGACCGACTTGGTGGAATTCCATATGCAAAATAATACTCTCTATTCATATTTGTGGAAAGTAGGATCTGGGAAAGAAATTCCAACTTGTCTAAAAATTAATGTGTATTATTTAACGTTATATGACCTTTTCAGAAGGTAGGTGCCCTTAAACTTGAAGGCCAGACACAAACAGACCCTAGCACAACATCCAGTGAACTCATTGTACGTTCCATATACTTCTCTAAGGGCTCAATAAGTCCAATCCATTGCTGCTAAAGCAAATATTAATTTGATAGTAGAGGTCAAAACAACCAGACTCATTTACACTATTATATTGCTCAGTTTACCTCTATCCAGACCACAACAGAAGCCAGAACTTGGATTACAAACCATTTAAAATGGAAGATTTCTTTTTAAAATTTTACTCCAGCTGCTGGAGACCTGTTTGGAAAGAAGGTAATGAAAATGCTCCTATGCTTTTTTTTTTAAATGTGGATACTTGTCCTCAAAGAACTGAACACAGGCCAGCCATTCATATCCTGCACTAGGCAGCATTTGAATACCCTATTATGTCTTGACAAAAATTACTCTCCTATGGGCTGAATCAGATTAGAATCTGTGAAACAGAGGTGGAAACCTGGCCTCATCTTTATCAAACATATCCTGTGTCCTAACTATTCCCATATTGGTGTTTTAAACATGCTTTCTTAATGAAATGTATTATTTTGGAATGTTGTGGCAAGACTGATAACAAAATTAAGTCTGTATCTTGAGCATATGCCATAGACAAATAATGATTCTCTCAAACAACAATAAGTTCTCTTTAGAGGTAGCACTACTTCTGATTTCCTCTTGCCATATTTTCATTTGTTTCTGCACTCAGGAAGTACTGTTGCAGTAGGAAGAGTTTTTTGTGGTTGCTCTCTGGCAGCCACCAAGCATTAGTGCATCTCTTTCTCCAAGATCTTCATGATGAAATCATGCAAGTCACCTGAGATCAGCACTACAGGGAGTAGCTGCCTCTGGGATCACCCAAACAGGTGTGTCTGGGCCATCCACGGTCACAGGGCAAGAACAAAGGCTCTCTTCTCCTATGTCCCAAAAGAAAGGAGATAAAAATGGCCTTTCCTTTCAAATACTGGGTTATTTACATGTATAAGTCTTCCACCAACGTGGGGGGCTTAGGTAGAAGCCGTTAAGTGAAAGTGCTGTATAGAAACAGGCCCTGAATAGGTCTTCCTTGTATTAGCACAGAGAAGGACTCTCCATTCCTCTTTCATCATGTATTCCAGTTCATTGCCCTCCCTCCCTTAGCCTGTGCTGCTCTACCATGTGCTTTCCTCAAGCTGCCAAGGACATCCATCTCACTTTTGTCACAGAATGATGCTTTTTGTACAAACATAAATATTTAGAGACGTTTACAAAAGATTAAACTTCATTATTCCTGCTAATGCAGTGTCAGGACAAGTCAGCAGGGAGCAAGAGCCTGGGCTGCTGTGCACAGCTGTTCCAAGGCCAAACTGTGGAACATTCATTTTTGATTCCACCAGCTTCACTGATCAAAACCATTTTGGAAGTTGGCTCATGTTTTTTTCCAGATTGAAATCCTCTCCATCAAAACAGCTTCTTCAGTGTGCACAAAAGTCCAAGCTTCAACTGTACTGTGAATCTCTTGCCTCAGTTTTATTGTTGAAATATAAATTCCTAGTAAGATATGCTGCATTTGCTGGAACAGTGAAAAAAAAATCCATGTTAGAGAAGTCCCTAAGATGCAACTTAGAGCAAAAATAGCTGGGACATCTGCCTACAGTGCTTGTGCTCTGATAGTTTGTGTTTCACTGTGATCATCAGTACCTGAGAAAACTTATGCCACTTAGTTTTATACAGGGAGACTTAAAAAGACGTAAGTGATGGCGAAAATCCGAAGTAAGTAAGAATAGTAAAAGGGAACCATAAAACTGTTGTTTGGTTATTTGGGTTTTTGGCGTTGTTTCTTGTTGTTGCTTTTTTTCTAGTAAGGTAAAACAAACATACAGAAGTAATTCCAGAATTCATGCAGCAGAAATAAGTAAGAAGAATACAGAAATACATGCAAAGGAAATGGCTGCATGTGTGCCAACACAATGGTGTATATTTTCTTTAAGGGACAGCATCCACCTTCGGTCTCAAGTACTGACAGTTTGGCTTTTTGCTCCAGTGGGATGTGGATTTGCTAAAACAGCTAAAATGCTATCTACCTCTTGAACAGCCCATGAGTAACACCACTGTAGTGACAATCAGTGAAAAAGGAGCTGTCTGGCATGCTTTTCTTTAGCGCTGCTTTGCTGCTCCTTTCTAGTGAGAAGACCACAGGAAATCCTACCTTCCTAGAAAAATACCCTGTTTCCTCCTAAGGACCCGTGGAGCAGGCAGCTTGACATGACTGTGGGAATTTCTGAGCTAGGCAAATTGAAAGAGAATAATCTGTTATAGGAAGTGGCTTAAGGCTCATTGTTTGAGACACTGAGAACCACAGTGAACAAAAACCAGCTGGCCTGATCAAGTGTCAGTGATGTTTTGGGCAGCAGTGTTAGACCAGAAGACCCCCAGAAGTCCCTTCTAACCAATGTTTTTATATTTCTATGATATCACATAATCTAACAAGTTTTTTTCCATCTTTAAAATCTGTACTTCTCTGATAAACACTACTAGGCCTTGTATTTGGTCCCATTCATTTTAAATAATATTTTTTCTGCAATTTTAATTAGAAATGTATGTAATGAAAGTGTTGTTTTATTGCAAGTTAGTTATTAATTATGCTATTCTCTGTGAAGGCTAGATTTTTTTAAAGCATTCTTCCAGCAAGCTAAATTATCATCACTTTAATACTTCCAGTGTATTCCTGTAACTGAACTCATTTCATGAACCTAAAGAGGTTATATTAAGTTTAATAATACAGTGATAAATATGCTTAAGGTTGTAGGCTTGTGACTTTGATGACTAATATGAATGGGCAAATGGAAACTCACTCATCATTTTAACTCGCAAATGTAGCTCAAGTGACTCCATGGTTCAGGCTGAAATACAATCTAACTGAATCAAAAAGGGTTTTGCTGTCTGTGGTAGATCTCATCCACATTTTTTGAGATCAAGATGTCAGCCCAAAGGAAAATTAAATCTGACGAAGGAATATGGTGTACCTAACATTTGACTTAGTTTCTCTTTTGCAGAGCTTTGTCTCCTGAATACCTTTCAAAATTTGGATCCACATCCTGCTTCACCAGGGCACAGTGGATATTCCTTGCTGGGCTGTGCTTCTGTGCAAAACAGAGATACGCAAAATTGTCCTCCTAGACTCTGCCTGTGCTCGGTGAAGAGCAACCTCCCAAGCACATGAGGTCTGGTGTAGAGGTGATTCAGGAGGCTGACTCTATGGGCAGTAATTTTTAGCCTTAGTGAGTGACCACTGAACAAGAAGGGTGGATACTTTACCTAAGGTGTACCATGGCAGGATGGGCTAAGCTTGAAATAACATTCTTACCACTGTGCAAGTCTTTTAGTTGCAGGCTGTTTGCATTAAGACGCATGTTCCTCAGTATGAATGCTCATCACTTCAGAACTTGGTGGAACTTTTGATAACAGCATGTAGATTATTCCTAGTTTCTCTAGGAAAGAGCTAATGCAATGTATTGAATTTGTATCAGTTTACTATTGTTTATGTTGCATAGAAAAAACTGAAGAAATTTATGTTTTTAATATCAGAAAGATACTCTGTCTCCCACAGCAATTAAAGCCAGAAAAACAAGAGAAGTGATGCTGGTAGTTATGTACTTAGAAAACCCTTAAATTTCTCTGTGAAAACTGGTTACTGGTTTCAAGCATTTTCTTTCAGGCAAACCTTTAACTAGAGGAATTAGGGTTAGAAAAATGAGTTGCTGTCAGATGATTATTATTTTACATGATTCTGGTAGCATCCACAAAGTAGAGGAAGCTTTCCAAACCAAGAAGAGGATATAGTCCCTGTTCCAAAGCATGTGAGGGTGAAGAGGCAGGGTAGGGAAGAGAAGGGATGGAGCTACAGTATGGAGAGCAATCCAGGTAATGCTAGCCATGCATCAGATGAATCACAGCTGGTAGAAAGTGAGATAAATGTTTCTGGAGGAGAAGGAAATCAAATGTATTCTTGTTTAGTAAAAGAATGTGGTTTGGCCAAATGTTTGTGTTAATGTATTTTCATTGTAGGATGCTATTTCTATTTTCTCACATTAATTTCTAGGAATGGGAAAGAAATATTATACTTCCAGGCTTTATCAAGATATTTTCTTGGGCAAAAAGGACAATTTCAGCAATATTCCATTTCAAAATAATTTTTATGAGAGTCCAATTATTTTTGTAGGATGCAAAAGTATTCAAATCGATTTCTAAGTAAGCAATTCCCTTAGTCCTGGGAGATGAAACAAAAAGGTTTTGTACTCAAAATCCACATTTGAGTCACAGAGAAGTTAGAACAAGTACTTTAAATAGAAAAAAAAGCACTCAAATCTAAGTGTACAAAACACTAGAGAAATACAAAGGCATGTAAATATCTTCCCTCACCAATATGTCCTTGAAGAGCAGGTCCTTTCTTCCAGGTTTCTTTTCAGCCCAGTGACTTTCTGGGTTGCTGCAAACTCTGTGTAGTCCCTCTGGGTCTCACATGACCTCTTCTTAGAGGAACATGCCATGATAACATAGAACAAACAACAAAAATGCCGTATGTCATAGCCTGCAAGATAGAAGTCCTAATTCAGCTGGTGTCTTTGAAGAATGTGCAATGGAAATATTTTAACAAAAGAGCCTGGAAAATCTGAAGTATTTAAAGCTAAGTCCTGCAAGCAAAGTGTGTGTCATTCTTCCTTGCAGCACCACCCTATTTGCACATTTAAATCATTAATTTGTTTTCTATTTAGAAGGTTACTGGTAGTAACTTTCGATTCTTCGAGGTAAACAGGGAGAGCCACTTTTAGCAATGCCTTTTCTTTATTGCCTACTGATAGGAAGAATTTCTGCTTGAGACTAAGGCAGCTTCACTTTTTAAGATGGATTTAAATGATGCTTTGAGGGAGAATGAGAAAGTATGTGGGGAGAAGTGTGCCAGAGCCTACAAAGTACAAATGCAGATACATGCTACATTGTTAGCCAGATCTGTGATGGGCACACTAAGCTCTGCAGTGTATTTCTGTTTCAGTTTGCATATTCTGCCTTTACCTAGTCCTATCTTGAGGCTCAATAAACAGAAACAGCAGGCCTGGATGTCCTGACATTACCCTTCCCAGCCAGCAACAGGCACATGGAATATTTGGACAAGCATTTGTTTCTGTTTTCAAAATTTCATACATGATTGTAGCATCACAGATTTTAGTCACAGATATTTTAATAAACAACATGTTTCCTTAGGACAACAGCTCTGATTTGAGGATTTTGTATTTTGTTGTTTCCTTTGCAGGAAGAAGGTATCGTGAAGGAAATAGACATCAGTCATCATGTGAAGGAAGGTTTTGAAAAAGCAGATCCTTCTCAGTTTGAGCTGCTGAAAGTATTAGGACAAGGTTCATATGGAAAGGTAATTTTTAATGCCATATAATCACCTAGAGCAACATTGAAAATGTCATGTCCTTTCTCTGAGTTCATTTACGCTGATACCAGTGTTCACTTATAAATTATACTGTAAAGGCAGATAAGCAAATCCAAACCCCTTCTGTCTTCATTTTAATAACAGTCTTGTCTTTTAGCTCGCTTCTTCTATATAAAGCAGTTTAGGAAATACTGCTTTTGTTTCTGGACCTGGACTAGTAAGCACAAGACATCCCCCCTCTTTCTGACCTACCCACCAGGGAGGAGAATGCAATACTGCTGCTTAATTGAAGGATGTAAATAGGGACATTCAAAGGCTTAAAGCAGTTAGCTGCCCCATTCCTACTGAGGACGGATGGGATCCCAGACACAGTTCAGAGTCCCAGACTACTCTAGCTCACACTCAGAGGCCCATATACTTTGCTCAGAGGATCCTGGAGTCATATCCCAGTGCTGAAGAGAGCAGTCATAACCAGAGTATGGGAAGAGACATCAACTGTTTAAGGTTTTCACCACAGCTCTCCTGCTAGTGTCCAATGTGGTGTTGGGCTTGTCTTGTCAGTGCTTCAGCTTCCCCATCATTTGCCCTGCTGGCTGCCCCAGTGATTTTGTGAGAATTACTGCTTTCCAAGTCTTGAATGCAAAACATTAGTTAACTACTAATTAGTTAACTAACAGAGACAGACTATGTTTTCATTTTCACTTCAGTTTTGATGCCTACAGAGAGCTGTTTCCTTGTACAATTTATTGCTCAATGTATGTGTGTGTATGTACATATATTATGTATATAGTAAAGCTTCTGTATTAAAAAAAATCCTACGTATATGACCACAAGCTAAGTTATGGAGAAACAATGTTTTTGTCTTAAACCCAAGGCTTTTCTTAATCCCAAAGGCAATTC